>NW_027615114.1:0-15000 GCF_965212315.1 Lampetra planeri | reverse complement strand
GAAGAAGAACGAGTGGTGGTCGCGGCGCTGTAAAAAACGATAAAATCGTACACCGACGAAATCACCAATCAGAGAGATTTTTGCCCATCTTCTTCTATCTTCCAATAATATAAAAGGGAAATTTGTGAATCTGTGTCTGTTCGAAACGTTTAGCATACTTCCCGACATGCAACAAACTTGAAATTTGGCATGAGGCTAGCTTCCAGACTGTACAAAATGCAAAAAGTATAAAAATAGACTTTTGAATTTTTTGGGGGGGCCGCAATAATGGATATATTTTACACGGCAAGTGAGCGGTGACGTCACATCTGTGATGTCACCCGCATGCGGCAGCGTCACGCAGTGTGCCTGCTGACGTCACGCAGTGTGCCTGCTGACGTCACGCATCCCCCCCACCCTCTGCATAGGCCGTGTATTAATCCAAGACAAGAATCCAAGTCTCGGGCGATGCCGGGTAGTAAAGCTAGTCAACAATAAAATAAAGACCTCGATCTGTATGTACGTCTCAAAACCCTCTAGGGTACTCCCCGAAATGGTGGAAAGTTGAGGAGCTTTTAGGACACAAACAACAGGAAAAACATCTGAAAATCGGAGATTTTTCATTTTAAGGCACCAAGTCTCGATTTTAAGTGCCCCATGAACAAGTTAGTGTGTGGCGTCATTCCGAAACCGTTCGAAATATAAGATTGCGGTTGTGTTTCATTTGAGCGTTAAACAGAAAATAAAATTTAAGAGAGAACCATTGTTCTATCTTTTATATTTTTTAGATATTTTGGATTCAAGTGGTTGTGAACGAAAAAAATACGCATTTTATGGTGTTCACATCTGAATAATTGGAAAACGGTAAAAGATAGGAGAGCTTCCCCACAAAGACTAATAGGCTCATTCATTTTAGTTCTTTCTAACAAAAAAATAATCTTTAAATTGGGCAATTTCCGATGGGTGTGTTTTTTTACGAAAAAATACACACTTTTGGAGCAGTTGTTAGTGTCTAATCGTAGATTCAAAAAATGGCAAAAATCACATCAGGTTCATTATTATATTTGTAGCGACTGTGCTTGTCACTGTATGGTGCCGGGGCCCATGAAGCCACGGCGGATAATGTGTTATCATTATGGGCAGCCCGGGTCACGGGGCGTAGTACCACCAGCACCTGGGGGGCTTGGTGAGCTCTGGTCAGCGCGGAGGCACCACGTACAGTGTGCGGTGCGGGCTCCCGGCGAGGGAGCGAGAGATAGTGTCAGCCAGCCAGGGTGACGTTGGGGCATGATACGCTGGTTGACCTGCCGACACGTGACCGGATGATATTGGAGGGGGGCCACCGGTGGACGGGGGCCGCTGGGCGGTCACGTGGTATAGAGGAGCTCTCGGGAGCTTTCGGGAAAGAGCTCGAGAGAGATCTGGAAGGTGGGCGGGGCGAGGGGCGGAGCCAGCCCCAGCCCAGGCCGATATAACGGGGGGGGCCCCGTGAGGGGTTCTGGGTTCTTCGTGCTGCTGGTGATGAAGATCCACGTCGGGGAGAAGAAGCCTCGAGCCACGCGGTCCGGGACCCAGCAGCTCGTGGTCCGGGCCGGGATAACGAACCGTGTCTGGTTCTGCCGTATCATGGCTAGATGGGCATTCGAGACCCGAGTGTAGATTGTGTTACGTTACGTACCGTTGTGTACATAAATAGTGCCGCTCCTAAGATAACGTCTGGGACTCAGTTGGACTCACTACATATTTATTGAAAAGTTTTGCCTGGCGAAGACAGGTTTCATGAACTGATTTGGAAGAAAGCAGATGTGGCGTGAGCTCGTATCAGCTAAATGCCATGCCTACGATCTCGCTAATAATATCAGACACAATATTGAAATATACTCAAAATGTCCCCCCCCCCAATATGTTGATAGACAAATATTTAAAAAAAATTGATATGCTACAACAGGCAACCACGCACCGCCGTCCGAAATAATCATCAGCAAATGTAATCATAATCATAACTCAACTTAACAAGTTGCCATTATTATGACTACCGGTTCTAGTGTTACGGTGTAACTGCAGTTCTGCGTGTGGTTGTTTGTCCACGTGGTGTTGCCGTACCCCAGCAGAAGCCGTTGCTCGACTGCTGTGGAGAGGTACAATCAATGTCAAACACTGTCCTGTCTCCCATTTAATTACTTTTAAATGTATTGAAAAGTGGAAACCTAGAATGTAATATGAGCGTCACGTAGGCTATGTCACTGTCCAGTGGATACAAACGTTTTGGTGAAAATGGGCCGATTTGCGATTGCTAATCAATCACCCATCACTAACGTTAGCTACCATAGCTAAATAAGTTACTTGGATAGTTAATTAGCCACACATTTACCCAGCGACCAACAATGGCGCTCACAGACGTATTCAACTAACGATAATGTCTTTTTCGATGTAATGCTTTCGTGACTGCAGGGATTCATATTCTTGGTTCTTTTGGTAAAGTCATCACGTAGAAGGGAAATAATAAAATAAGAAAAATAAAACAATACAATTCTCACGACGTTTCGATTGCAACACAAGCAATCATCATTAGGTCTGAAAACCACAGCAAGCAAATTTTCTTGAGAATTTTATTATGTTTAATTTATATCATTTTATTATCTTCTTGGTTCTTTCGGTAAAGTCACGTAGAAGGGAAGTAATAAAATAATTAAAATAAAACACAATAAAACAATTCTCACGACGTTCCGGCCACAACGCAAGCAGCCGTCCTCAGGTGAAACCAGGTCTGTCGAGGCGACAGCGTCTGATTCAGACGCGTCTGAATCAACCAAGAAGATGAATCCCTGCAGTCACGAAAGCTTTAAATCGAAATCATTTTATTATTTCCCTTCTACGTGACTTTGCCGAAAGAACCAATAACATGATGATGTCTTTATTACGTTATATTTGTCAGGAAGCCCACGTGAAGTCTGAGTCAAGTGTCAATCATTGATGTTGCACTGCATGTGTAATATTTGTCGACAGTAGTAGATTTAGTTTGTTGCATGTTCGTATAGTATAGCCGCTAGCGTATAGCTGTGCTTGCTTACCCCCCCCACCTCCTACGCATTCTACAAGTAGTGACTAATCCCATATCTGCATTTTCCATAAATATGCTAAATTCCTGTTTGATATGCAAATTCCTTTGTCAAGGCGCTCTTCCCCCTCCAACCCAGCTTAAATATACGCTGCCAAGCTTGGTGGTGCTCATTCAGACGCTGTCTTTCCGACAGCCCTGTTCTTCACACCTGAGGACGGCTGCTCGCGTTGTGGCCGAAACGTCGTGAGAATTGTATTTTATTATGTTTTATTTTTATTATTTTATTATTTCCCTTCTACGTGACTTTACCGAAAGAACCAGGAAGAAGCATTATTAGTATTTCTTTGATTAAAGTGCAAGCAGTTGTATTACAGTCATCTTTCATTCACAGTGAGTGTCATCGCGAGCACGAGGAAGGGTGGTGGTGACATCCGTCAGTTTTTTGGGCAGCCTCAGAAAAGAAGAAAAGTAAGTTGAGAACAGTGAGGAAATGAGTACCAGCCAGATAGGCCTGGGCAAGGTAAGGTAAAAGGTAAAAACAACGAGCCTACCTTTACCCTACTCTTTACCTTACCACAATACAATCACTCTACCCTTACCTTTTACCCTTTAGCAGGTAAGGTAAAAGGTACAAACAACGAGCCTATCTTTACCCTACTCTTTACCTTACCACAATACAATCACTCTACCCTTACCTTTTACCCTTTAGCAGGTAAGGTAAAAGGTAAAAATCAACGAGCTGCCTTTACCCTACTCTTTACCTTACCACAATACAATCACTCTACCCTTACCTTTTACCCTTTAGCAGGTAAGGTAAAAGGTAAAAGGTAAACAGCAACGAGCCTCGTTTACCCTACCTTTTACCCTCACCCCATACAAATTACCCGATTACAGGGTAATTACTGGGGTACTGCTACACATGAAAAAGGTTTATAACGGTAAATGCTATAAGGTAGAGCGCTTTATTCATATAGAATACTCTCGATGATTCCAATTTTACACGCTTTCTTTTAACTCAATCTGTCTGTTGTTGTTGTTGTCGTTGTCGTTGTTGTGTCTTCAAATTTTGTAACTCAATTTCAACCCACTTCCCAATGTGATATCGACTGCAAACTTGGTATACTTATGTCATACTGATGAAAAAATACAAAATAAATATTTTTAAACATTATTTTTTATATGTTATGTTTCGGCTTGGGTCTAATTGTCCACGCTAAACTGACGTTGGCTGCAATTGGCCACGGTCCCTTACGTTGTGGCAAGCTTCGGGGCCACTTCCTGGAGTCGTGGATTTCTGCCATTACTAGTACATTTCATTAAAGCGTGTTTAAAAAAACGTTTTTTAAAAATATTACTTATTAAATGGAAGCCACGGACTGCGCCACGAAGTTTTTAGCGGTAAACAAGGCACCGTATTTACCGGGTAATACTTCGCGCTACATTTACCCTACCGGGTTAATTCTTCTGAGCTAACTTTACCCTACCCTTTACCTTACCCCTTGGCATGTCGACACCTTTACCCTTTTACTCGGTAAAAAGGGTAAATTACCTTACCTTGCCGAGGCCTACAGTCAGATGATAGAAGTATCCAATAGCCACTTTGGTAGCGCTAACCGCTACACTACCACACCCCACACACTCACTTTCACACACACACTCACTTTCACACACACGTGCACGGATGTGTTCGCTTTAACACAGTAAATAAAATTCGTGATTTGATCCCATATGTGAAGGATGTGATGCCTGACATGCAAACTAAGCTACACTAGCAACGAATTCGCATGTTCTGTTTAAGTGACAACCCTTACTAGTTGGCTGTGTCGGGTGGTGGCGGGTTTAACGACACATTTATATTTACGCGATCTGACCCAAAAAAAAACTATATTATGGATATTGGTCGCGAAAGGCTACGTTTAATACATTAACATTATTTAACGTAGCCTATTTTTGCACATTCTTCTAAAACACGTTTATAGGTGTTGTTACAAGCCGTTTTTTACTGATTTAAATGTTTCGATTTAAAGCTTTCGTGACTGCAGGGATTCATATTATTGGTTCTTTCAGTAAAGTCACGTAGAAGGGAAATAATAAAATAATAAAATATTTTCCTTCTACGTGACTTTTACCGAAAGAACCAAGAATATGTTTAAAACGTGTTAACTATGTGAAATTGGCATGAACAAATATACAAATAGACCCAAAATAAATATCCTGCTAATAAACGCACATTATGCATGCACATTATGCGAGCCCTTTGATCTTGTCCTTCCTGTCTATTGTGTGTATTAAAGTAGCCGTACCAACGGTAATCCCTATTGAAGTACGCTGCCCTTTATAGGCATGCATTTAAATAATGTGTTATTTGATGATTCGCTTCCACGCAGCACTAAGGCGGTAGCTATCCGAATGGTTAAAATTATTTTTTTATTTCTTTCAATTTCGATAGATTCTCTAATTAGTCTTGGCCAGTAGTAGCTAGTTTTGCACAGAACTTCAACATTTCAAAATCAATTGAGTGTCCTTGTTGGTGCGCGTGTTCTGCTACTGCTGACAGTTGTATCTGAGATAATTAAATATTTCTCTGATGTTCTTTTAGTCCCGTGCTGATCACACTGTGTTACAAAACATATGTTTTTGTTCCTGGGTAGTAAGTGTTATTTCCTAATTGCTTATGCCTCAAAAGTACAGACAATGGCTATTAGTCCCTACAAGCCTTGCTTTGGTAATTCGTCCTGTTTGCCCAACATAACATTTAACACACGTGCAGTTAATCCTGCACACACCTTCTGTTGATAGCTTCGGTAATACATCTTTTGTACCAGATATTAATTGCTGTATTTTACGTACCGTGCCAAATCTGACTCGGATGTGTTGTTTTTCCAAACGTCTGGCTAGTTTGATCAGTTACTCCCGCAATGTACGGTATTTTGATCGTTTTAATTACTTGGGCAGTTTCAATGCTCGTGTTATTTGATTTGGTTTGGCATTCAATGCCCTGTTAATCTGTGCATCATTGTAACCGTTCATTTGCAGCGCTTCTTTAACATGTTTAATTTCACTTCTCAGACTGTCACCATCTGACACTTTCTTAGCTCGATGAATGAGCGCCTTGATAAGAGCAGATTTCAGCGCGGGGTGATGGTGTGACTCTCCATTCAGATAGGCATCAGTATGCGTTTTCTTTCGGTAAACACTGTGCGTTATGATAATAGGTTTTTTACCCCTTTTTTCTGGCAAAAAAAACAGTTGTGTTAAGATGTTAAAACACCAAACTGAAACCTTTTACAAGGAATCATGTCTGCATTCACCACATTGCCTGTGGTCAGAATGCAAACAAAAAAACACACACTCTGATAACATTTGCATTGTCCCTGAAACTGATTGGTTCACACCAGAGACAGCTTTCTCTTGAGCCTCGTCTCAAACGGTGCTAGACCAGAGGACGCCAAAAGGCGTGCAGCCCAGAGACAACGCACTATTAGAGTAATGAGAGCTCGGGGTGAGCATCTCCATAATGGGACCTCTTTTGCCAGTACCAAAATATGATAACACTGGTCAACAAAAAAAAAACATTTTTTTCTGGCCTGGACTTTTGCAGCTGTTTTAGACTAATTTCAGGGTGCTGATTCCAAATCTGATCTCAAATTTGCTTTATCACATCTCATTTTTATGCTATCGGCATACCCCATTTTCATTGATTTTACCCGAAATTAACTCTGTCACTTATGATTGCAAGTTGTTGCGAGTCAGTGACTGCTTCAGTGTTAAAATATGGTGCTGTATTTTTAGGATAGTGTGTTTATAATATAATTTTATGTAGATATCCACATTTATTTAATATTTTTTTTCTGCAGGGCGTGATCTAACAATGGCTACAACATCCGAAAGAAGGAAATGCAGTAATGACCCAGGTATCTTCTGCTACATCTGTGGCAGCTTCACTTTGCAGGATCAAAGGCGCAACATTAATACATTTGTCAAGAAGGTTTATCTTCTTCTTGGTTCTTTCGGTAAAGTCACGTAGAATGGAAATAATAAAATAATAAAAATAAAATATAATAAAATAATTCTCACGACGTTTCGGCCACAACGCAAGCAGCCGTCCTCAGGTGAAGAACAGGTCTGTCGGGGAGACAGAGTCTGAATGACACACCCCAGGCTTGGAGCGTATATTTAAGCTGGGAGGGAGGAGGAAGAGCGCCTTGATAAAATAATTTGCATATCAAGAGGAATTGTAGCATATTTATGGGAAATGCAGATATGCGATTAGTACTACTTGTGAAATGCGTGGGAGGTTTGGCGAGGGGTTTACAGTTATTTAGATGAATCTCTGCAGTCACGAAAGCTTTAAATCGAAGGTTTATCTTGCCTACTTTAAAATACGACTTGGAGACCAAGACAACAATTGGGCTCCTCAAAAAGTGTGTAAAACCTGTGTTGAAACTTTGCGATCATGGTCTAAAGGAAAGAATGCTAAGCTGAAGTTTGGTGTGCCAATGGTTTGGAGAGAACCTACAAACCATTTGGATAACTGCTACTTCTGCCTGGTCAATGTAAAAGGTTTCAATAAGAAAAGCAAACAACACTTACAATACCCAGATATCCCATCTGCCAGACGACCAGTTGAGCACTGTGAGGACATACCTGTGCCTGTATTTACTGAGCTACCAGAGATTGACGTTGAATCCCTCAGTTTACCTGCTTCTACAGATGATGATGATGATGATGATGCTCAGATCGAATATACGCCATCTGATGCAGATTGTGATCAAATGTCTCTGTTTAGTCAGCCTGAATTGAATGATCTTGTAAGAGATTTGTATTTGCCAAAGCAGTCTGCTGAATTGTTGGCTTCCAGGCTGCAAGAGAAAGGACGACTCAGACCTGGCACTAGTGTCTCCTTTTATCGTAACAGAGAAGCAGCACTGCGAAAGTACTTCCATTCAGATGGTCAACTTGTTTATTGTAATGATGTTGAAGGGCTTCTTCTCAATATGGGACTGCCCGCATATGATTCAAGTGAATGGAGACTCTTTATTGAAAGTAGTAAAAGGAGATTGAAATGTGTGTTACTTCACAACAGAAATATATATGGTTCAATCCCAATAGGACACTCTGTAAAAATGAATGAAGAGTATGCCAACATCAAGAATGTTCTGGATAGATTGGAATACCATGTTCATGGATGGCTAATTTGTGTTGATTTGACAATGGTTAATTTTCTGCTGAGTCAGCAAGGAGGTCACACCAAATGCCCTTGTTTCCTGTGCTACTGGGACAATAGGGCTACATTAGAACACTGGGTTGAAAAGAACTGGCCACCAAGAATCAGTTTGACGCCTGGTGACAAGAACATCAAGAATGAGCCTCTGGTTGATAGGAATACAATTGTATTTCCCCCACTGCACATAAAACTTGGGTTAATGAAGCAATTCGTCAAAGCTCTTTGTCACACTTGGAGACTGCTTCAGCTATATATGTTCAACCTTTTCAAGTCTCAGTGCCGAGAAGAAAAAGGCAGGAATATTTGATGGCCCTCAAATAAGAACACTCATCGGGGATCCACACTTTGTTACAACAATGACTGCGGCAGAGGCTAGAGCTTGGAATGCATTCTTTGATGTGGTGCGGAATTTCCTTGGGAACAGGAAAGCGGACAACTATCGAGAGATTGTGGAGGAGCTGCTCTTGAGTTTCCAAGCACTTGGATGTAGAATGAGCATCATGGTTCACTACTTACATAGTCACGTGGCCCAGTTTCCAGAGAACATTGGTCACGTGAGCGAAGAGCAAGGTGAACGCTTTCATCAAGACATTCAAGTTATGGAAGAACGTTACCAAGGCCGATGGGACTCAAACATGATGGCAGATTACTGCTGGTCCTTGATGAGAGACATTCCACAAGTAGTACATCGGAGATCGTCAAAGAAGAGGTCGTTTATGCAGATGTAACATCACTATTGTGAATGACCTTTTTGTACATATTTTTCTTATCTTCACAATTCAATTCCTACATGGTAATATGCATTCACTCACATTGATATGCAGTTACTCTCACAACTTTGTGCTACAGCTCATTAAATGTTTGTTTGATTATTATTGTATATTGTATCTTATCTTATTCTTGTATGGATGTCTGTTTAGCTATTCGTATATGAGCATAAATTTGCTGTTTTTATTGAAAATGCAATAGTTGATGTCACAAAAACCTGATGTGATAGACAAAAACTGATGCCAGATTTGGAATCAGCACCCCAAAATTACATTCAAACCGTTGGAATACCTTATGCCAGAAAAAGTGTGTTGACCAGTGTTATGGATGATATTGGTGGCGAAAGCCTACGTTCTAAAAAAGTTACTGAATTTACTGCACAGAAACTTACCACTCCAATCTCAACGACTCGGCACGCGCTGATGTATACGCGTGCAGTATGTTCATTGTTTGAGTTGTACGTAGTGTACAATGCGCGTACCTAATAATCACCACTGAATAACATCGATCACCAACTGGAATTGAGGCTCGATAGCCGGTGGAGTAGCGTCTCCTGCTGGCGAGCACGGGGTAATGCTACAGCACCGCTCAGCGCCAGCGGTGGTGGTGGTGGATGGTGGTGGTGGTGATTGGTTGTTGCTGCTGGTGGTGGTGGTGGGAATTCCGCGAGGTCGGTGCCCTGGGTAGAGAGGGGGCCACGTGAGGGACTGGTGGGGGTGCAGGGGCCACGCGGTTAGCTACCCCCACGTGACGAGGGTGGTTGTGGCGATGGAGTGGGGGGGGGGTCATGATGGTGGTGGTGGTGATGATGATAATGGTGGTGGTGATGATAGCTGTGATGATGATGGTTGTCGTGATGATGGTGGTGTGGTGATGATGGTTGTGGTGCTGATGATGATGGTGGTGGTGACGATGATGGTTGTGGTGTTGATGATGGTGGTGACGATGATGGTTGTGGTGTTGATGATGGTGGCAGTGGCGCTGAGAATGGTGGTGGATGGTGGTGATCATGATGTAACTGCGTAACTTTATGAAAGAGATATCAGGTGACAACCACACAACCACACACTCACAACCACACACTCACAACCACAGGCTGTTTGGGGCAAGTGCTGTTAGCGAGCACCTATGAAGGTCAGCGCACGAGGGGGTGGGTAACCAGCACCACCCCCGGCCGCCTTTGTCTCCCCCAGTGCTGCCGCTGATGTTGATGATGATGATGTTGATGATGATGTTGATGATGATGTTGATGATGATGATGTTGATGATGATGATGTTGATGATGATGTTGATGATGTTGATGATGATGTTGATGATGTTGATGATGTTGATGATGATGATTATGATGATGTTGATGATGATGATGTTGATGATGTTGATGATGATGATGTTGATGATGATGTTGATGATGATGTTGATGATGATGATGTTGATGATGATGTTGATGATGATGATGTTGATGATGAGGATGATGATGATGTTGATGATGATGTTGATGATGATGATGTTGATGATGAGGATGTTCACGCGGCGCACTCCGAGTGGAGCGGCGCGAAGCGGCGCCTCCAGAATCTTCCGCGCCGCCACGAGGGGTCACGTGGGGTCTCGTGGTCACGTGGGGTCTCGGACGGGAGGCGCAGCCACCACCACCACCTCCTCCTCCCATTCCATCCGCTCTCCCCTTCATCTCCCCCCCCCATGTCTATCTCCCCCGCGTGCCTCTCCCCCCGTCTCTCTCCCCCCGTGTCTCTACCCCAATGCCTCTCCCCGCGTGTCTCTCCCCCCGTCTCTCTCCCCCCGTGTCTCTACCTCAATGCCTCTCCCCGCGTGTCTCTCCCCCCGTCTCTCTCCCCCCGTGTCTCTACCCCAATGCCTCTCCCCGCGTGCCTCTCCCCCCGTCTCTCTCCCAGCGTGTCTCTCCCCCCGTCTCTCTCCCCATGTGTCTCTCCCCCCCCACCCCCCATGTCTTTCTCCTCGTGTGTCTCTCCCCGTGTCTCTCCCCCCCCCCATGTCTATCTCCCCGCGTGTCTCTCCCCCCCCCCCATGTCTATCTCCCCCCCGTGCCTCTCCCCCCGTCTCTCTCCCCGCGTGCCTCTCCCCCCGTGTCTCTCCCCGCGTGTCTCTCGCCCCATGCGTCTCCCCCCGTGTCTCTCTCCAACATCTCCATGTCTCCTCCCGTCTCTCCCCGTGTCTCTCTCTCGCCATGTCTCTCTCTCCCCCTGCGTCTCTCTCCCCGTGTCTCTGTCCCGTGTCTCTCTCTCCCCCCCGTGTCTCTCTCCCCGTCTCTCTCCCCCCCGTGTCTCTCTCCCCCCCGTGTCTCTCTCTCCCCCCCCGTGTCTCTCTCCCCGTCTCTCCCCCCCCCCGTGTCTCTCTCTCTCCCCGTGTCTCTCTCCCCGCGTCTCTCTCCCCATGTCTCTCTCTCCCCCTGCGTCTCTCTCCCCGTGTCTCTCTCTCCCCCCCGTGTCTCTCTCCCCGTCTCTCTCCCCCCCCGTGTCTCTCTCCCCCCCGTGTCTCTCTCTCCCCCCCGTGTCTCTCTCCCCGTCTCTCCCCCCCCCCCGTGTCTCTCTCTCTCCCCGTGTCTCTCTCCCCGCGTCTCTCTCCCCATGTCTCTCTCTCCCCCTGCGTCTCTCTCCCCGTGTCTCTCTCTCCCCCCCGTGTCTCTCTCCCCGTCTCTCTCCCTCCCCGTGTCTCTCTCCCCGCGTCTCTCTCCCCGTGTCTCGCTGCGGGGTGAACTCAGGCCGCGTGAACTGATTTAAACCCGAAGCGCTCGCGTGCACGGGGAGAGCGCGCGCGCGAGCGAGCGGAGGGATGGAGGGGAGAGTCGGGGTGGTGGGTGGGTGGGTGGGGAGAGAGGGGGGGCACACACATGTACGTACTGTACTATAGATGTAGCTACGCATGCTCTTTGGTTCTTTCGGTGAAGTCACGTAGGTGAAAAAAATAAAATAAAACATCTACGCATGCTCAGATATTTTATTCAACTGGAGCTGTCCAGGTATGAGCTCCGGAGAATATACACCCCCCCACCCCCCACAAACCCCCCCTCTCTTCTTCCCCCCCATCCCCCGCCCCCCCCCGGGATGTACGACTCGGGTAATATCCCATGATTATAACAACATCAAAATAAAGCAAGTTAAACTCAATCATAATCATATAGTGCACAAATGTACAACTTGACGCAGACATTTAAGTCAATCCATGTGGAGGATTTTAAAAACCCGGGGACCCGGAGAGACAAATCCACGCGACCACGGGGGGGTAGAGAGAGAGACACGCAAACTCCAAATATACAAATATACAGCAGTAGCAGGCGTCAGGGTTGAGATCGAACCCACGACCTCCTGTACACCAGGCGAGGTAGTTAACATCCCCTAGCCACCGTGATGATGATGGAGATAGAGAGAGACACGCAAACTCCAAATATACAGCAGCAGGCGTCAGGGTCGGGATCGAACCCACGACCTCCTGTACACCAGGCGCGGTAGTTAACATCTCCTAGCCACCGTGGCTGCTGTGGCCGGGAGTTGAACTCAGGTGACCGGCTTGGTGGCCACTGCTCCCCACATACAAGCCCGACGTTATCAGCAGCAGCAGCAGCAGCCGGAACAACATCATCAGCAGCAGCATCAGCAGCAGGAGCAGCAGCAGCAGGCAGCGAGAGGCGCGCTCTGTCCACCGCTGGATGAAGCCCTCCCTCGCGCCGTGACGTCGGTCGAGCGAGTTGGTTGACCATACTTCACCACGCCGGTCCATCGCGGGTCGGTGAGGGCCTCAGGGGGTGGGGGTGGATGGGCGGGGGGGGTCCGTGCGGATGCCGCTCCTAGCGACCGACGTTGAACTCGGCTGGCTGGAGATTGAGCGTGCAGTGCGCTAACCACTGCACCACCACTCCCCACTCACACACACAGTGCGCTAACCACTGCGCCATCACTCCCCACTCACACACGCAGTGCGCTAACCACTGCGCCACCACTCCCCACTCACACACACAGTGCGCTAACCACTGCGCCACCACTCCCCACTCACACACGCAGTGCGCTAACCACTGCGCCACCACTCCCCACTCACACACACAGTGCGCTAACCACTGCGCCACCACTCCCCCCACACACATACAGAGTGCGCTAACCACTGCGCCACCACTCCCCTTACACACACACGCAGTGCGCTAACCACTGCGCCACCACTCCCCACTCAAACACGCAGTGCGCTAACCACTGCACTACCACTCCCCACACACACACACAGTGCTCTAACCACTGCACCACCACTCCCCACTCAAACACACAGTGCGCTTACCACTGCACCACAACTCCCCACTCACACACGCAGTGCGCTAACCACTGCGCCACCACTCCCCACACAGTGCGCTAACCACTGCACCACCACTCCCCACTCACACACGCAGTGCGCTAACCACTGCACCACCACTCCCCACACACACAGTGCGCTAACCACTGCACCACCACTCCCCACTCACACACGCAGTGCGCTAACCACTGCACCACTACTCGCCACTCCAACACACAGTGCGCTAACCACTGCACCACCACTCCCCATCCACACACAGATTGCGCTAACCACTGCACCACCACTTTCCACTCACACACACAGTGCGCTAACCACTACACCACCACTCCCCATCCACACACACATTGCGCTAACCACTGCGCCACCACTCCCCACACACACATAGTGCGCTAACCACTGCACCACCACTCCCTACTCCCCACACACAGTGCGCTAACCACTACACCACCACTCCCCACACACACACAGTGCGCTAACCATTGCGCCACTACTCCCCCTCCCACCCCCTGTATGCTAACCACTGCACCACCACTCCCCACACACACACAGTGCGCTAACCACTGCGCCACACTCCCCCACACACACACACGCAGTGCGCTAACCACTGCACCACCACTCCCCCCACACACACACAGTGCGCTAACCACTGCGCCACCACTCCCCCTCCCACCCCCTGTATGCTTACCACAGCACCACCACTCCCCCCACACACACACAGTGCGCTAACCACTGCGCCACCACTCCCCCTCCCACCCCTGTATGCTAATGGCCTCTGTCGAGGAAAGCGCCTCGCTGAGACTCGCCTCTGCTCTCAGGAGACGGGCCACATCTTGGTGCCACCTCAACGAAACTTTGCTCACCCTGGGAGCGACGGAGTTGCCGGTTGTACCGCCAATGATAGCTCAGCCAATGATAGCTCAGCCAATGATAGCTCAGCCAAGCGGCTTAGCACGGTGGGCTACGTACGGCGCGAAAGAAGTTCGACGTGCACACCGCACGCCGAGGACCCGGAGACAAATCCACGCGACCACGAGGAGAGAGACACGCAGACTCCAAATACACAGCAGCAGCAGCAGGCGTCAGGGTTAGGATGGAGCCCACGACCTCCTGTACACCAGGCGAGGTAGTTAACATCTCCTAGCCACCGTGATGATAAGAGAGAGAGAGACACGCAAACTCCAAATATACAGCGGCAGCAGGCGCCAGGGTCAGGATGGAGCCCACGACCTCCTGTACACCAGGCCGTGTGCGTGCGTCGTGTCGCGGTTCGTGCGCTACGCTACGAACCCGGAGACCCGAGTTCGATTCCCGCTCACGGCCAACACCGGCGAGGGTTATCTCAACGGGTCCTGGGCCTCCCCCTAGGTCGACTCAGCCGCAAGTTAGCACCTCGTGCGGTGTGTAGTGAACATCGCTACTGGGGAGACAAAGGCGGCCGGGCGTGGTGCTGGCCACCCACCCCCTCGTGTGCCGTGTCGGCCTTCATAGGTGCTGCTCGCAAAAGGCACTTGACCCGACAGCCTGTTAGAGGCTACACGGGGGAGCTTTGTGTAGAGAACCCCCACAGCTCGCTCACCCCCCCCCCTCGCTCACCTTCCCCCCCCCCCCCGCTCACCTTCCCTCGCTCACCCCCCCCCCGCTCACCTTCCCCCCC
>NW_027615113.1:0-87500 GCF_965212315.1 Lampetra planeri | reverse complement strand
ATGCGCACGCACTAACGCGCATAGCACATTCTCTAAACACACCCAAGTTTCACCGCTGCCCAAGTTATTTCCTCCTGACCAATAATTAATTAACTCAATTAAATCACGACGTTTCTTAGGCAAAACAAGCTTCCGTCTTCAGGTGGAACCGTTACAGCCAAAGTTGCTGTAGCACGCGAATGGTCGTGATTTAATTGAGTTGTTTTCATTTATTTTATTTTATTGTTTTACCCACGTGACTTTACCGCACAAACCAAATATAGCACTGGTCAACACACTTTGTTCTGGCATAAGGTATTCCAACGGTTTTAAGGTAATTTTGGCGGTGCTGATTCCAAATCTGGTATCAGTTTTTGTCTATCACATCAGGTTTTTGAGATATCAAACATTGCATTTTCAATAAAAACTGCGGAAGAAAAATATTAAATAAATGTGGATATCTACATTAAAATGATATTATAAACACACTATCCTAGAAATACAGCACCATCTTTTAACACTAAAGCAGTCACTGACTCGCAACAACTTGCAATCATAAGTGACAGAGTTAATTTCGGGTAAAATCAATGAAAATGGGGTATGCCGATAGCATAAAAATGAGATGTGATAGAGCAAATCTGAGATCAGATTTGGAATCAGCACCCTGAAATTAGTCTAAAACAGCTGCAAAAGTCCAGGCCAGAATTTTTTTGACCAGTGTAATACAACAAAAAGTGAAACCCTGACCACTTAGCAAATAAAAAAAACAATACGAACAAAAAAAATGATACATAAATAACGAGAAAAAAAATGTACGCATGACAAGAAAATAATAATCACAGAGAAAATAAATTAAAATAAATGAACCAATTCGTTTTCATGAATGGGAGTTGGACCAAGATCCAACTGTAGGATCACAGAGCTGGGAAAATTATACTGGTAGGAGCCTCCTGGTTACACGGGGGATTATTGTGTCCGTCCGTCGTGCATCCAAAAATGGGAGGAGTGGAGCTGGGTGGAGAGGGGAGGGTGGGGAGGGGCTGGGTGGGGAGGGGAGGGTGGGGAGGGGCTGGGTGGGCAGGGTTGGGCTGGGTGGGGAGGGGAGGGTGGGGAGGGGCTGGGTGGGCAGGGTTGGGCTGGGTGGGGGGGGGAGGGTGGGGAGGGGCTGGGTGGGGAGGGAGGGGCTGGGTGGAGAGGGGAGGGTGGGGAGGGGCTGGGTGGGGAGGGAGGGGCTGGGTGGGGAGGGGAGGGTGGGGAGGGGCTGGGTGGGGAGGGAGGGGCTGGGTGGGGAGGGGAGGGTGGGGAGGGGCTGGGTGGGGAGGAAGGGGCTGGGTGAGGGGGTGAGGGGATGGGTGAGAGGGAGGGGCTGGGTGGGGAGGGGAGGGTGGGGAGGGGCTGGGTGGGGAGGGAGGGGCTGGGTGGGGGGGGGAGGGGATGGGTGGGAGGGAGGGGCTGGGTGGGGAGGGGAGGGTGGGGAGGGGCTGGGTGGGGAGGGAGGGGCTGGGTGGGGGGGGGAGGGGATGGGTGGGAGGGAGGGGCTGGGTGGGGAGGGGAGGGTGGGGAGGGGCTGGGTGGGGAGGGAGGGGCTGGGTGGAGAGGGGAGGATGGGGAGGGGCTGGGTGGAGAGGGGAGGGTGGGGAGGGGCTGGGTGGGGAGGGTGGGGCTGGGTGATATATGAGTTCGCCACCGGACCTACGGAACTTTGAAATCATCATCTGACAAATTAATTTCTTTAGAACTTTTATTTTTCGATTTAAAGCTTTCGTGACTGCAGGGATTCATCTTCTTGGTTCTTTCGGTAAAGAACTGCTTCTTCTTCTTCTTCTTGTTGTTGTTGTTGTCGTGTGTCTAGTCTGTTGTCCCCCCCCCCCCCCCATTGGCGAGCTCGGCTACGTACGGTGCGAAAGAAGTATCACGCACACCGCCACGGTCGACCTCTGCGACCTCTGCTTTGCCCCTGCGGGAAGGGCCGCGTGAAGTCAAGTGCGGGACCTGTAGCGTGTGATGTTATAAAGGGGCCCTACATTAAAAAAATAATTAATAAAAACACGTCAATATTAAACCACGTAAATGTTTAACTTGCACAGTAAAGTAATTGTATCTTAATTTTAGAACTTTCGTGACTGCAGGAATTATTATTTGTTTCTTTCGGTTAAGTCACGTCTAAAGATAAAATAATAAATTAAATTAAATAATAGAATACGACGTTTGTGTTGCAATCGAAACGTCGTATTCTATTATTTAATTTAATTTATTATTTTATCTTTAGACGTGACTTAACCGAAAGAAACAAATAATAAAGTAATTGTATGTTTTTTTTATTCGCTTGACGGCCAGATAATACGACAAATCGCGAAGCTTAAGCACCGCAGTCGTTCGTAAAAGTCGAAGGCGGTATAGTACTATAGTAATAGAGCAAGTGCAGCATCAGAAATTGATAGCTTGAAAGCGTTTAGCGCGGGGCCCTTGATAAGTGCGGGGCCCGTAGCTACTACACATGTGTAGCTACATACTACTACACGTGTAGTATGTAGCTACTACATACTACACGTGTAGCTACTGCATGTGTAGTAGTAGCTACGACTACTACATGTGTAGCTACTACTACACATGTAGTAGCTAATACTACACATGTAGTAGCTATCTTCTTGGTTCTTTCGGTAAAGTCACGTAGAAGGAAATAATAAAATAATAAAAATAAAACATCATAAAATAATTCTCACGACGTTTCGGCCACAACGCAAGTAGCCGTCCTACTAGCTACGACTACACGTGTAGTAGTAGCTACACGTGTAGTAGTAGCAACACGTGTAGTAGTAGCTACACGTGTGTAGTAGCTACACGTGTAGTAGTAGCTACACGTGTAGTAGTAGCTACACGTGTAGTAGTAGCTACACGTGTAGCTACACGTGTAGTAGTAGCTACACGTGTAGCTACACGTGTAGTAGTAGCTACACGTGTAGTAGTAGCTACTTGTGCTACTCGCATAATCCGCCACTGGCCGTGCCCAGAGCCACACCGGGTACCCCCCCGCCCCGCCCCCCGCCCCGCCCCGCCCCCCCCCCCGTCCCCCGCCCCCCCCGCCCCGCCCCCCCGCGTTGCGACATCGACCGACGCGCGTGACGCGTGCCGCCAGGGCCCCGCTCGTCACGTGCTCGTCACGCGCCTGCTGACGCGCGGTTTTGCATCGCAGCTCCGGGTAGTCTCGTTCCGCGGGCTTGTTCATCTCTGACGTGTCTGGGGAGGGGGAAGTGTGGAAACAGCGTGCGTGCTGTTTCTAGCTTGTCGAACAATGGGTGGGGTGGGGGCTGTGTGGGGGGGGGGGGGGCTGAGTGGGTGAGTAGGTGGCTGAGTGGGTGGCTGAGTGGGTGGGTGAATGGGTGAGTGAGTGGGTGTGTGGTTAGGTGGGCGAGTGAGTGTGTGGGTGGTTGAGTGTGTGGTTAGGTGGGTGAGTGAGTGAGTGGGTGGCTGAGTGTGTGGGTGAGTGAGTGGGTGGTTCAGTGTGTGGTTAGTTGGGCGAGCGAGTGGGTGGTTGAGTGCGTGGTTAGGTGGGCGAGCGAGTGAGTGGGTGTTTGAGTGTGTGGTTAGGTGGGTGAGTGGCTGGTTGAGTGTGTGGTTAGGTGGGTGAATGAGTGAGTGAGTGGGTGAGTGGGTGGGTAAGTGTGTGGTTAGGTGAGTGAGTGAGTGGACGAGTGAGTATGTGGGTGGTTGAGTGCGTGGTTAGGTGCGCGAGCGAGTGAGTGAGTGGGTGGTTGAGTGTGTTGCTTTGGTGGGTGAGTGGGTGTTTGAGTGTGTGGTTAGGTGGGTGAGTGAGTGAGTGGGTGGGTGAGTGAGTGGGTGAGTGCGTGGTTAGGTGGGTGAGTGTGTGGGTAGGTGGGTGAGTGGGTGGGTGAGTGTGTGGTTGAGTGTGTGGTTAGGCGGGTGAGTGGGTGGTTGAGTGTGTGGTTAGGTGGGTGAGTGGGTGGTTGAGTGTGTGGTTAGGTGGATGAGTGTGTGGTTAGGTGGGTGAGTTGGTGGGTGGGTGAGTGTGTGGTTAGGTAGGTGAGTGTGTGGTTAGGTGGGTGAGTGTGTGAGTGGGTGATTGAGCGAGTGGTTAGGTGCGCGAGCGAGTGAACGACCGAGAAGCTGGTTCGTGCGTGCGCGACTTCTGCCCTTCACTGTTTGCCATCTCCCCCATTTCCCCCCCCCCGCTCCTCAACTATGAAGTCGCTCACCCACAACCGGCACCTACAACGCGGGCTGCCCAACATTCGCGCTGAACTTGTGACCCCGTGCGCTGGCACCTCTCCATTGGCTGCTCGCCGAGCCGTCCCGAATGAGGGTAACATCGGGGCGCGACCGCCCGGGGCCCCGCGCTTTGGGGGGCAGGGTGGGGGGCCAGACTTCGACCTCCGTCACGGTGTGAGATGTAATACTTCTCGTTTTGCCCCACCCCTCCCAACACAGCGTGGAGTTTGCCCCGGGCCCCGCAAGCCCACTATGGGGGGGGGGGGGGGGCATGCCCTGTCTGGCAGTCTGGATTAGAGGAGAGTTCAAGACTCTCCTCCTCCTGCTCCACCTCCTCCTCACCTACACGAGCCTCTCCATGATGCTGCTCCCTCATCTCGCAGCCTGGGACGCCACGGTGGCTGGGAGATGTTAACTACCTCGCCTGGTCTACAGGAGGTCGTGGGTTCGATCCCGACAGTGACGCCTGCTGCTGTATATTTGGAGTTTGACGTGTCTCTCTCTCTAGTCGCGTGGCTCAGTGGGGGTCTTACTTCGTAAAATAAAAGATTAATATTTTTTTTTAAATGGAGTTCACATCTACAGGAAGTTCTCCCTCCCTCCTCCCCCCTCCGTGTATTCCCACGAGAGGATTTCGGCCGTGCGAGTCTGGCTCGCTGTGCGATCAAGACACAGCGTGTCAGCCCATAGCGTGTCCACCCATAGCTGTCAACCCATACCGTGTCCACCCATAGCTGTCAACCCATACCCCGTCATCCTATATGGTTTATCCCATATTCTTGTACAGGTAAATTGAGTGTGTTCAGGTCCATACGGCAAAATAATAATAAATTGTCTTAAATTTTGATTTAAAGCTTTCGTGACTGCAGGGATTCATATTCTTGATTGCGTGTGTTGCAGTCGAAACGTCGTGAGAATTTGTATTTATTTATTAAATTTCATTATTTCCCTTCTACGTGACTTTACCGAAAGAACCAAGATTAATAAATTGTCTATTCGTTTGTGCTTTTCCCTTGCAATGGAACTTTCTAGGATGAACGTTGAGATGTATAAGGGGCACGCGGTGACCAACAAGGTGTGAATTCGTCTGCGAGAAGGCAAGGCCACTAACAAGGGTCCATACTCTTAGTTTTTTCGGTAAAGTCACGGAGGTAAAAAATGAAGTTAAAATTAATAAAAAATAAAATCATACAAAATCACGACGTTTCGGAGGCAACACAAGTCTCCGTCATCAGGTATCAATACAGCAAGTCTGTGTAAAATTGTGTATCAATACAAAAAATCTGGCTGTGACGGTCCCACCTGATACAGCATATCTGGCTGTGACGGTCCCACCTGATGACGGAGACTTGTGTTGCCTCCGAAACGTCGTGATTTTTATTATTTTTTTAAATTTTAATTTCATTTTTTACCTACATGGTGGCTTTACCGAAAAAACAAACAGTATGGATCCTTGCAGTCATGAAAGCTTCAAATCTAGAATCCCTGACAAGGGCTTGACAGGCGTGGGATTCGACTCCGGCTTTTATGTAACGTCGCCCGATTTGCGTCTTGCACAGGGCGAGGTCATCCACATTGTGGGTGGGGGGGGGGGTCACTCAGAATTCACGTGACCCCCGGCGTTTGGTGGGCGAACGTCACCGGCGCTGGACGTCGAACTGCCGTCGTCGTCGTTGTCGACGGCTCGCGACTTTGCTCAACCACGTGGCGGTCGCCATTTTTTTTGCGCCGCCATTGTTCGTTGAGCTCGAACAGGAGATGAGAGGGGCTTGAGCGCCCTCTGCTGTCGGATTCTTCAGGACGTTTATTTATTCATTCTTAATTTGGAGCGTTCGTGACTGCAGGAATTACTCTTTGGTTCTTTCGGTAAAGTGACGTATAAAGATAAAATAATAAATTACATAATAGCATACGACGACGTTTCGATTGCAACACAAGCAATCACCATCAGGTATAAAAGAAATAGCAGAGGTGTGGACTCGAGTCATGCGACTTGGACTCGGGTCAGACTCGAGTCATGATTTTGATGACTTCAGACTCGACTTGGACTTGCCTCATCTTTGACTCGACTTGACTCGGGACTCGAGAGCAAAGACTTGAGACTTACTTGTGACTTGCATAACAATGACTTTGTCCCACCTCTGAGAAATAGCAACAAAAATCTAACCAGAAAACTATAGACAGACATATAAGCAAGCAGATACCACAAAGATACATAAAGAGAGAACACACATCGGCACACAGAGGCCGATGTGTGACTTTACCGAAATAACCAAAGAGTTATTTATTCATTTATTTTCACTCCGTTCGGCTTGAAAAGTCCAGTCGAGCCCCCCCCCCCAACCCCCTGAGAGGCTCGGGATTTTAAGTGGCCCCCTCGGATGGTGGCCTCAGAGATGTTATCTCCCTCGCCTGGTCTGCAGGAGGTCGTCGTGGGGCGAGGTAGTTAACATCTCCTAGCCACCGTGATGATGATGAGAGAAAGACATGCAAACTCCAAATATACAGCAGGCGTCAAGGTCGGGATCAAACCCACGACCTCCTGTGTACCAGGCGAGGTAGTTAACATCTCCTAGCCACCGTGATGATGATGAGAAAGAGACGCAAACTCCAAATATACAGCAGCAGGCGTCAGGGTCGGGATCATACCCACGACCTCCTGTAGACCAGGCGAGGTAGTTAACATCTCCTAGCCACCGTGATGATGATGAGAGGGAGACACGCAAACTCCAAATATACAGCAGCAGGCGTCAGGGTCTGGATAGAACCCACGACCTCCTGTATACCAGGCGAGGTAGTTAACATCTCCTAGCCACCGTGATGATGATGAGAGAGAGACACGCAAACTCCAAATACACAGCAGCAGGCGTCAGGGTTGGGATCGAACCCACGACCTCCTGTAGACCAGGCGAGGTAGTCAACATCTCCTGGCCAGCATGGCACTCGGTCGTGAGATGGACCCCCACCACCGTCCCACCGCCAGTGAGGTCATCATGACGTCACGGTGCTAGGCTTCGCCCCGCCCACCACGTCACCTGGTCCCTGCGATTGGACATTGAGCCCGGCGGACTTCGTGCCGAGTGGACGTAGGGGTTGGACACACTCTCGCGCGGGCTTTTGCCGTGAGCGCCACTCACGCGACGAGATCTCACGCGGCACCGAAGTGGGAGCGCCACATTCTCCACAACTCGCCTTTAGACAAGGTCACAGGTGTACACACACACACACATACACACGTGTACACATATACACACAGCTGTGCATACATACAGGTGTGTACATACACACGTGTGTACATACACACGTGTGTACATATACACACACACACACAGGTGTACACACACACACACGTGTACATACACACACACAGGTGTACACACACACACACAGGTGTACATACACACACACAGGTGTACACACACACACACAGGTGTACACACACACACAGGTGTACACACACACACACAGGTGTACATACACACACACAGGTGTACACACACACACACAGGTGTACACACACACACACGTGTACATACACACACACAGGTGTACACACACACACAGGTGTACATACACACACACACACAGGTGTACACACACACACACGTGTACATACACACACACAGGTGTACACACACACAGGTGTACATACATACACATACACACGTGTACACATACACGTGTACATACACACACATACACATACACACGTGTACACATACATACGTGTACATACACACACACGTGTACATATACACACATACACAGGTACATATACACACATACACACGTGTACACACACACGTGTACATGCACACACATACACACGTACACATACACACGTGTACATACACACACACGTGTACATACACACACACGTGTACATACACACACACGTGTACATACACACACACGTGTACATATACACACAGGTACATATAGTACGTGCACTGCACGGAAGCGATAGGGGAGCATACACACATTTACGCACATGTGCATACGCAGGATTGTATGCGTGCACAGGTCCTCCTTAACAATTCACACACACCGCACTACACACACACACACACATCTGTACTATATATAGACACAGACACACACACACGCGCACACATCTGTTCACAGGGCAAATGCTTTTACCAAGAACCTAACACCTACACACACGCAACACCTGCACATATATACACACACACACGCACAGGTACACACACGCACAGGTACATACACACACACAGATACATACACACAGAGGTACACACACACACACGTACACAACCTGCACGCACAGGTGAGCTCATCTTGGATCCATGGAGCACACCTGGTTCGTGATACCTTTGGTCTGGGCTACACTCGCAGGTGAGTGATAGAGGGGACAGGCGAGACGCGGTGAGACACGGGTACAGGTGAGGCAGGCAGAGTTGAGGTCAAGGCTAGACAGGTGTGTGGCGAGTTTAACTTACGGGAAATGTTTTATGCCGAACTACAGCACAGTTTCCCCGGATAAGGGAACGTCTGACCTAAGGTCAAGATCTCTCCAGTAGAGGCGACGGGTTTTACTCTGCTGGGTGGGGAGAGTGCGTGGAGGGGAGTAGAGTGAGACGAGAGGCAGGAGAGGAAGTAGAGTGAGTGACTGAGTGGAGGGGAGTAGAGTGAGATGAAAGGGGAGAGGCAGGAGAGTGCGTGGAGGGGAGTGGAGTGAGATGAGAGGGGAGAGGGAGGAGAGTGCGTGGAGGGGAGTGGAGTGAGATGAGAGGGGAGAGACAGGAGAGAGCGCGGAGGGGAGTGAGATGAGAGGGGAGAAGCAGGAGAGTGCGTGGAGGGGAGTGGAGTGAGATGAGAGGGGAGAGGGAGGAGAGTGCGTGGAGGGGAGTGGAGTGAGATGAGAGGGGAGAGGTAGGAGAGTGCGTGGAGGGGAGTGGAGTGAGATGAGAGGGGAGAGACAGGAGAGAGCGCGGAGGGGAGTGAGATGAGAGGGGAGAAGTAGGAGAGTGCGTGGAGGGGAGTGGAGTGAGATGAGAGGGGAGAGGCAGGAGAGTGCGTGGAGGGGAGTGGAGTGAGATGAGAGGGGAGAGGCAGGAGAGTGCGCGGAGGGGAGTGAGATGAGAGGGGAGAAGTAGGAGAGTGCGTGGAGGGGAGTGGAGTGAGATGAGAGGGGAGAGGGAGGAGAGTGCGTGGAGGGGAGTGGAGTGAGATGAGAGGGGAGAGGCAGGAGAGTGCGTGGAGGGGAGTGGAGTGAGATGAGAGGCAGGAGAGTCAGTGGAGTGAGTGAATGAAGGGGAGTGGAGTGAGATGAGAGGCAGGAGAGCGAATACAGTGAGAGACTGAGGGGAGTGGAGTGAGCGAGTGGAGTGGAGTGAGATGAGAGGCAGGAGATCGAGTGGAATGAGTGAGTGGAGGGGGGAGTGGAGTGAGATGAGAGGAGAAAGGCAGGAGAGTGCGTGGAGGGGAGTGGAGTGTGATGAGAGGGGAGAGGTAGGAGAGTGCGTGGAGGGGAGTGGAGTGAGATGAGAGGGGAGTGGAGTGAGATGAGAGGCAGGAGAGCGAGTGAGTGAGTGAGTGAAGGGGAGTGGAGTGAGGGGAGTGGAGTGAGTGGAGTGAGCGAGTGGAGTGAGTGGAGTGGAGTGAGGGGTGCTTCTCTTGTGCTTTGCAGGACCCGTGGCAGGAGTCGTGGTCATTCAGCCGCCCTTCAATCCGATTCAGACCGTGAGCAGGGATGTTCTTTTCAACGTCAGTTACTCCGGGAATGTGACCGACCCACAGATCACGTGGACGTTCAAAAACAACATCGCTCAATGGAAATCCGGCAACTTGAGCAACTTCATCGTGAGTTTACGATTCACACTCTTTGGTTGTTTATATAATTTTTGGGGGTTTTTACCGACGTGGCGAGGACGCCTCGTAAAACGGTGCACGCGAAAGATGAAATCGGCAACCTCTCTGCGTGCCGTTCAGTGCCGGATGAAGCTAAGTCAGAGGTCGCAACCGGGTACCCGATACCCGGCTACCCGTCCCCGGCCGGATACGGGTACCCGTTTGCGACCCTGGTGCGGCTGGATACGGGTATGCCGTGAGTCACTGGTGAGTCACCGTTTGTCACTCATTTCCCAACGTCTTGTCTCTTCTCACAATTCAAGTTCCTAGAATCAACCCACCCGCGCCTGCAACATGGCTTCATTCCAGAGGTCGCAATCAGGTACCCGATACCCGTACCCTACCCGTACCCGGCCGGGTACGGGTAGGGTACTAGTACGGCCGGGTACGGGTACCCGTTTGTGACCCTGGTGCGGCCGGGTACGGGTACGGGTAAGGAATCAAAACCCGTTTGCGACCTTTGAGCTAAGTGCGGGGTCTGTAGCGTTTGCTGTTTTAAATTGACCCTAAAAATAAACTTAACTATTAAAACACATAACTGTTTAACTTGCACATTAAAGTAATTGTTTTGTTTTGCTTTACGGCCAGATAATACAAATCGCGAACCTTAACACCCAGTCGTTCGTTAAAGTCGAAGGCGGTATAGTACTATAGTAATAGAGCAAGTGCAGAATCACTGAATCGGAATTTATAGCTTGAAAGCATTTAGCGTGGGTTCCCTTCATAAGTGCGGGGCCCGTAGCTACTACTACACATGTAGTAGTAGCTACTACATGTGTAGTAGTAGCTACTACATGTGTAGCTACTACATGTGTAGCTACACATGTAGTAGCTACTACACATGTGTACTACATGTGTAGTAGCTGGGCTAACTGAGCGGAGGCTCAGAGGTGTCTGTCCCTGGGGTCAGTGGGTCATCTCTGGGGTCAGTGGGTCATCTCTGGGGTCATCCCTCCGTGGTAACCCCCCCCCCCGCCCCTCCGTTTGCGTTGTCCCGGCTGCCGCAGATTCACTCAGCCTACAAAGGACGCGTTGAGCTGTACTCCAACGGCTCTCTGCTCCTCAAGAACGTGTTGCAGTCCGACGCCGGCTCTTACACCGTCCGCATCTTGGACTTCAACTCGCTGGACGGAGTGGCGGCCGTCCGGCTCGACGTTTACGGTAAGCGACGGGGTCGTGCTGCGCGCACGACGTGGCTGGGAGGGCGGCGAGTTCTAGACAATTTAAGCGGCACAATACAATCCGTGCCCCCCCCCCCCCCCCCCCCCCCGAAAACGTTTGCTTTTAACATCGCGGCCCACCGCGGAGGTGATCCGGTCAGCTGACGGCTGGCTCGCCAACTTTGTACAGCGCGGTGGCGAGGGGATGTTGACTACCTCTACCACGTGTTTTAGAGTATTTGGCGGCGACACATTTCCACGCGATGATGATGATGATAAGCCACCAAATTGAGCTATTATTTGTTGAGTTACCACAGCTCAGTGGGGCCTTACCTCGGACAGTGTGCAATCCCAACATATGCTGGTCTCGGCTGGCAGTTCCAAGTAGAAAGACAGAATTTCCATCATTGCAGGTGTTTGACATTGCGTGGAGGGGAGTAGAGTGAAATGAGAGGGGAGAGGTAGGAGAGTGAGTGGAGGTGAGTAGAGTAAGATGAGAGGTAGGAGAGTGCGTAGAGGGGAGTAGAGTGAGATGAGAGGGGAGAGGTAGGAGAGTGCATGGAGGGGAGTAGAGTGAGATGAGAGGGGAGAGGTAGGAGAGTGCGTGGAGGGGAGTAGAGTGAGATGAGAGGGGAGTAGAGTGAGATGAGAGGGGAGTAGATTGAGATGAGAGGGGAGAGTTAGGAGAGTGCGTGGAGGGGAGTAGAGTGAAATGAGAGGGGAGAAGTAGGAGAGTGCATGGTGGGGAGTAGAGTGAGATGAGAGGGGAGAGGCAGGAGAGTGCGTGGAGGGGAGTGGAGTGAGATGAGAGGGGAGAGGCAGGAGAGTGCGTGGAGGGGAGTGGAGTGAGATGAGAGGGGAGAGGCAGGAGAGTGCGTGGAGGGGAGTGGAGTGAGATGAGAGGGGAGAGGTAGGAGAGTGCATATCTCGCGTGCTTCTCTCCTCGTCGCTTCCTCCCCCAGGGCTTGTGGGAGCAATCAACGTCATTCCAGCGACCTCGAACGTGACCGGGGTGGTTGGCAGTGACGTCCTCTTCAGCATCAACTACGTGGAGAACAATGACGACCCGCAAATCACGTGGACATTCACGTCTCGCATCGCGCAATGGAAATCGAGCAACACGAGCGATAACTCGGTGAGTCTTCGATTTTTTTACTTTTCTTTGTTTACTCTTTGGTTCTTTCGGTAAAGTGACGTATAAAGATAACATAATGAATTAAATACTAGCATACGAAGTTTCGATTGCAACACAAGCAATCATCATCAGGTATAAATGAAATAGAAACACAAATCTGGTATACTTAGAAATGTAATGTAATACAACAGAGAGTCGGATAACATAACAGTCAACACCCTACCTGGTTGATTACGTTCTTCCTGAGAATGCTAAATTTGAGAGAGAGATAAAACACAGAACCAGAGACATATAGACAGACATATAAGCAGACAGATATCACAGAGATAGATAGAGAGAGAACAAACATAGGCACACAGAGAAACCACGCCTCTGTGTCGAGGCCTTAAATAGAGAGAGGGGGTGGGGGCGGAGAGAGTAATTCCTGCAGTCACGAAAGCTCCAAATTAAGTTTTTTTTATTGTTTCTTTATTTTACTTTTAACGCGCATCAGAATGTGTGATCGTCACCGCCACTACCGTAGACCCGCCACTATTCTTGGAAATGTGCGTGACAAGTCACGTGCTGATTCTTAATTTTGCTGAAACCAAAAAAACATTTTGCTCCCGTTTATCTCCAATCCACGTGATCGCTCTACAGTACAGTAGTTACCATATCTTCACAACAGTGGTTTTGAGGCTTTCCTGCGGAAACAAATCGCAAAATGAAATTCCAGCAGCTGCTCATGGGCTCTCCCAAATTGTTTGCGCGTTCTGTGCTGCAGACTCACATTTTCTACCGTAACCGTGTCACGCTGCACTCCAACGGCTCCCTGCTCCTCAAGAACATCACCTTGAGTGACAGCGGCTCTTATGGGGTCGTCTTGGTGGACAACAAACAGCCGGATGGCAGAGCCAGCGTCAAGCTGGACGTATACGGTAAGCAGCGTTTTTCCTTACATCTGTAATAAAGCTCGTTGAGACGACTTCTGGAATCCGTCTTTTATTCAACTTGTATACAGCTTTTCCTTCACGCTGCTGACAGGCAGCATGAGAGGGACAGATAGAGAAAGAGACGCACTGCCACGTGACAACCCGGAGCCCCGCTCCCGCGTGGCCCCCTTCCTCTGTTCGTTCCCGTTCTGACCACGTGTCGTACGTCTCCACCCCTATTTAATACCCGGGTCACGTGGTAAATTTCCCCCAATCCTGGTTAGCCTCCATGGAATATTCTAGGCCCCCTCGTAAGCTGCCGGGACCACGCCCCTGACACATCTCCCCATTGGCTGTGGCCAAAGCCAGCAGAACCAATCCCCTACTTCCAGCTGTCGCCTTTCCATTACGTCAGGGCCACGCCCCTAGGCTTCCCCCCATTGGCTATAGACCAGGACCGGCAGAGCCAATCATCATGACAAGTTGTGATACGTCATTGAGCCGGATATATCCTCACATTACACACTGACGGGAAAGTTCACGGTTGAAACACTCCTCTTCTAGGTGCGAATGTTTTTTTTCTTTCATCGCCGTGATCTTTTGAGGTTCCGGGAGTTTCCATTTGGAGGTTGCTTTTTTGAGTTTCCTCTTCAGGTCCCTCCCCTTAATATTCAAGCCCCGCCCTCTCCCTCGTCAAGCCCTGCCCTTTTCTGTTGAAGCCCCACCCCTTTCTGTTGAAGCCCCACCCCTTTCTGTTGAAGCCCCACCCCTTTCTGTTGAAGCCCCACCCCATTCTGTTGAAGCCCCACTCCTTTCCTCTTCAGACCCCGCACCTTTCCATTCAAACCCCTGCCCTCTTCAGGACCCGCACTCTTCCTGTTTTTCATACCATGATGTCTAAGAATATTCATATGCGGCGGTTGTCATTCTGAACATTTTGACCCTCCAAATGCCAAGACTTGCCGTGAATTAAAACCGCTCAGATTGTGAGTGTGGATTTCCTGCATTGGGCACAGTTGTCGTGGGTATTGTCCACGTAATACACCATCACCACTACTGACCTGGTGTAGCGGCAGCCATGGGTCAACAGGGGCCAACAGCGAGTGCGGCCTGTACCTAGCAACCCCGTTAGGCCAGGGAACCCAGAGGGTGGTTGGGAACTGGAGGTACACACCAAAGGTCGCAAACGGGTTTTGATTCCTTACCCGTACCCGTACCCGGCTGGGTACGGGTACCCGTTCCCTACCCGTACCCTACCCGAAAGGAGTGACAAACGGTTACTCACCAGTGACTCATAGCCTACCCGTACACGTACCCGGCCGCACCAGGGTCACAAACGGCTACCCGTACCCGTACCCAGCCGGGTACGGGTAGCCGGGTATCGGGTAGGGTACGGGTATCGGGTACCTGGTTGCGACCTCTGGTACACACCCCAGGCCCCGAGTGGGGACTGGGGGATTATGCAATATTCCAGGTCCCTCCAGAAGTTTCTAGAGAGTAGGCGTGGCCAGGGACGGAGTGACCCTGGCAACCATATATAAGCCGGGCCTCTGAACGGGTTTGCCAGTCGTCGTCAAGCAGAAGACCCGAAGACTTTACCGAAAAAACCAAAGAGTAATAGAGAGTGGTCCCAGTGATTAGGGCACGCTAGCCCAGAGGCTATACCTCCCCGGGGTATCGGGTGAAGGGGGCCGTTACCCCCTTGTGTCAGGGACCATGTGTTACCGTTGTTATTATTGTTATAAATGAACGTGCTGCCTCCAGAGAAGACTTGTCTCCATCTATACCCACTGCACAGTTAAAACAGCAGCAGTGATGTCCTTCCTCGGCACGCCTTGTTAGTTCAAGGGAGGATTTTTTTTACAGTTCCGTGTCACTGGTTATCTACCCGAGCCATCAAACTTGTTTTACAACTTCTCGCTCGAATGCTACTTAGTGTGCCCCTTTCTGGGTTTCCTCAACCCTCGGAATGCAATGAATACACATATACAAAGTGCTTCAATAAAATGTTAACACTTCCGAGAATTGCCAACGATACCACTATAAATGTGTTTTCGGGCTCTGGAGACCATCTGGAGAGGATTCCAGGCATGTGTTTACAATGATGGCGAACAAGTGTCATCATGTTACAGTGTATCCATTCTTTTTCCATTAAAAACGATAGTCCCATATAAGTATTTTTAAAAAATGTAAGCACCCTGTATATCTAAAAGGACATTATGATACTTAATATACATTTTTGTAAAAATGCATACATACAACAACTTCCTGTCTAGGCCCAACTGCTTCCTGCTTAGGCCCCCACCCATCCCCCTCCTAACCAGATTGAGCTTGTGTTGGAAGTGGTGGGGGTCTTCGGTTAAGCTTGTTAATCAAGATTATCAATAAGGGTGAGATGTAATGTGCGGGACTAAGGGTCTGCAGATGATGCAGGTTTGTTCACTCGGACTTTGGCATCAGCCGTGCTGATGCTGGGAGCCTTAGGCACTGTGGCTGGACGCTCAGCTGTTTCTACGGTTAAGCTTTCCTCGCAGCAAGTTAATGGAGGTAGTTTGAAACAGGGCTCCGGTAGTAAGTAACGGCGGAAGGAGATAAGGGGCTGTAAGAACGTCACAACACGAGCATTGCTTTCGCAGGGCAAGTTTGTGTTGGCCCACGACTTATCCACTGATCTTCCTCCCCCCTCCCCCCACCAACGCAAATTCCACATAGAGGTCATCACGGACACGATACTGCACATTACACCCTCGCAGCTGACGCTGGGAGGCAGCGCAGTTCTGCAGTGCTCGGCAACAAACGTGACCAGTAACACCGGGCTCTCGTTCACCTTCTACAAGTACGATGCTGCCATCGCCACGCTCAAGCCCAACGGAAGTTCGACCAACGTGAACCGCAGCATCAACAACGTTACATATGGAGATCGTGGAAATTACTCCTGCTATGCTGAGAATCCCGTGAGCAATGGAACGAGCGCGTCCGTTCTGCTGGAGCTCGAATGTGAGTAGCGGTGAGAGCCCCTGTGACATTGCTTAAAGTGGTGGCCACGCTTAGGCTGTAAGCAAGCTAAAGCAATAGATTAGGGTCCCTGAAAGTAGGTGGTGGAGGCGGCCTAGCGCAAATCAGTGATAATAATAGTCAGCAAGACCACAGATACTTGCCAAAGCTAGCAAGTCAATTAAATGTCGCCTTCGAAGAAATTCCCTTATGCACATCTAATATTCCCTTCACATCACAAGTTCCCATCCGAACAGCCGAGACCTTAACATCAACCAAACCATACGAAACGAGAAGAATATGAAACCTGAAAATAGCTCACTTCTTATACAATAGTATTGCCATCCGTAAAGAATAAAATAAAGTTCACCATCGAACTTGGCACATTTTTAGCCAATGAAACGACAAGTTATTAGCAATCGCGTAACAAACGGTAATTCGAGAGACAACGTGCACCATTAGTGAAAGATCGATTCCATAGAAATCCCCTTCGTATCTAGACTTCCCCTCGACACCACATTTCCCAGCACCTCCGATAAGCACTGGTTGGCTACGAACGGTGCGAAAGAAGTTGAACATACGCATATATCTTCTTGGTTCTTTCGGTAAAGTCACGTAGAAGGGAAATAATAAAATAATAAAAATAAAACATAATAAAAACTTATTTTATTATGCTTTTTTATTTTATTTTATTGTTTTCCATCTACGCGACTTTACCGAAAGAACCAAGAAGATGAATCGCTGCAGTCACGAAAGCTTTAAATCGAAATTTATACACGTACATGCGTCTACAATTCCCTTTCTCCACACCTCAAAGTCACGTCCGTAACGACCAACAACTTAACAGCCAAACCAAACGAAACAATAACGAGAGCAATTCACTAAAATGGCAGTGACTGATAGCAATATCCCACTTTTCCACAGGCAAAGCCAACGGCAGCAAGGCAACCCTGAGCGTCCCCGCCGTAAACACCTATACTTTCACGCAAGGCGCCGACCTGTTGCTCTCCGTGGACTACGCGTTCCTCGGCAAGGCCTCCGTCCAGTGGACGTTCGGCGGGAAGGCCGTGGCCGGGTGGATCCTGCCGGGGGGCGCAGAGGAGCCGCAGGAGCTCCTTCAAGGGTCCGGCTACGCGGGACGGACGACAGCCTATGCCAACGGGTCGCTGAAAATCAAGTCGATGCAACTCTGGGACCTGGGGAGCTACAATTTCACGGCGGTGCCGTGCCGTGGAGACGCGTCGATTGCAGTTTTCACTCTGGCCAGTAAGGGCACTGCAGGTCGCCATTTTTTTTGAATGGCTGCCATTTTTTTAATGGCCGCCATTTTTTTTTATGGCCGCCATTTTTTTTAAATGGCCGCCATTTTTCTTATGAAGGTTTTATAATTATCTTCCGATGGAGGGTTTTTGCCAGTTCTGTTTGCTTTTGTATATTTCTTTGTCGCGTGTCTAGACACTAGGAGTTTGAAGATAAGCTTCTCTCAGACAAAGTTGATGAAGGTAGCTTAGAAACGGGGGGCTCCTTAAGCTCAGATCACAAGTTCCGGTTGGGGAAAAGACGTTTGATGTGGTAGAGGACTGCATGGAATAATATCACACTCCAAGATCAGCAATCCACTCTCTTTGCCTACATTTGGCTTCCCTACCCTGTCATGTTGCTGCTAAACCAGACTCAAATCCGAAGCCACTCGCGTGATTTGCGTGCATTTCATGAGCACAACTGTGTGTGCACGTCTGTGTATGCATGTTTCGTGAGCTTTGAAACCTGTTTTTTTTAGCAAAGTCCCCATGGACGGTCTCCCAGAGTCTCGAAGAAGACTCTCATCCTGAAAATGTACTTCTCAAACTGAATACTAATTTTTGACACCCCAGTCTTCCGGAGCCAGGTTTTTACCATTTAACGATTTGGATCAAAATGAATGGTTGCCAACTGGCATCTGATCCTGAATGCCGATCTTCCTCTAAGTCAACATCACTCAAGAGTCTGTCGTGTTGACCCAACCATCTGTCAGAACTGAATTTGAGGTAAAGAGGGACTATCTTTGTGTGTACGTGCATGTGTCCGATCCAACACACAACCGGTGTTGCTGTACTAGTGTAGTGGCATAGCGCTGGCTGCTGGCAGAAAAGGGGATCTGCGGCGTACGGCAGTCCTGACATCAGCAGGCCACGTGATATACACGAGAGGGAGATCTAGGGGAAAGATCACAGAAGAGGCACTCCAGGAACCAGAGGTCGCAAACGGGTTTTGATTCCTTACCCGTACCCGTACCCAGCCGCACCAGGGCCGCAAACGGGTACCCGTACCCTACCCGATATCCGGCTACCCGTACCCGGCCGGATACGGGTAGGGTACGGGTATCGGGTACCCGATTGCGACCTCTGGGATGAAGCCATGTTGCAGGCACGGGTGGGACGATTCTAGGAACTTGAATTGTGAGAAGAGACAAGACGTTGGGAAATGAGTGACAAACGGTGACTCACCAGTGACTCACGGCCTACCCGTATCCGTACCCGGCTGCACCAGGGTCGCAAACGGCTACCCGTACCCGGCCGGGTATGGGTAGCCGGGTATCGGGTAGGGTACGGGTATCGGGTACCCGATTGCGACCTCTGCCAGGAACCTGCTAGTAGGTTCCGGAAAGGGGGCATGGCCGGGGGCGGAGCCAGGCCACGCTGACAGTATAAGAGGGGACCCTGTGGGGGACCTCAGGGCTGTTGTTGGAGTGGGATTCCCATTGTGCTGCTGAAGTCCATCGTCGCCATTCTTCTCGTCGTCGTCGTCTCCGTCTCTACCATCTCGGGGCGCCGCTGGTCAGACAGCCGACCAACTGTCCTGGCTGAGTAAAATAATAAAAATCAAACATAAAATAATTCTCACGACATTTTGGCCACAACGCAAGCAGCCGTCCTCAGGTGAAGAACAGGTCTGTTGGAAAGACAGCTTCTGAATGAACACCACCAAGCTTGGCAACGTATATTTAAGCTGGGTTAGAGGAGGACAGCGCCTTGGCAAAGGAATTTCTTCACCTGAGGACGGCTGCTTGCGTTGTGGCCGAAACGTCGTGAGAATTCATTTATTATGTTTTATTTTTACTATTTAATAATTTCCCTTCTACGCGACTTTACCGAAAGAACCAAGAAGATGAATCCCTGCAGTCACGAAAGCTTTAAATCGAAATTTATGTCCTGGCTGAGTAGCGTCGCCGATAACAGACGGACTAAACATTAAGTGCGTTGATCCCGATGGTGCTCGTTGATAAAGAAGTGCCTCCAAGTCTTATCGTCTCCGAGTTAGTCGCTACACTAGTAACGCTTTTGCACGTTCTGTTTACGTGACAAACCTTAATAACTTGCTGTTGTCGGGTGGTGGCGGGTTTAATGACGCATTTATATATTTACGCGATCTAACCCAAACAAAACTGTGTTATGAAGGACCTTCATGTTGGCGGGCAGACCCAATTAAACCTGCATGGCCAGGGATCAGTGATCCCTTGTTCACCTCCGGGTGCGACAGGGAAGTCCTCTGGCTCTTACCACTGACACATTTTTTCGACCACGCAGTCTTGATGTTCCTTCTGTGGCTGCACCAGCGCTGAGATTTTTTTTCCTCTTTCCAAGAAAGAGCAGGAGATTCATCTTCTTGGTTCTTTCGGTAAAGTCACGTAGAATGGAAATAATAAAATAATAAAAAATAAAACATAATAAAATAATTCTCACGACGTTTCGGCCACAACGCAAGCAGCCGTCCTCAGGTGAAGACCAGGTCTGTCCCCGACAAACTTTACCGAAAGAACCAAGAAGATGAATCCCTGCAGTCACGAAAGCTTTAAATCGAAAACAAGAGCAGGAGACGTCGCTGGCTGCTGCTGAACCTGGAGCCCGCCCCAGAGTGGTGGCGCCTAATAATGTGTGTCCGTGTGTGTGTGTGCGCGCGCGCGTATGTGCCTATTTTTCCCACACCGCAGAGACCAGTTCGCTGGCATCCCACTGCCTGGTCAGCAAAAGTGAAGCGGTGACGGTGGCTGTGGGGCTGCTGCTGCCGCTGCTGCTGCTCTCCTAGCCACCCTGAGGTCCAAGAGGCAAGAGGAAGTCATCGTCCAAAGCTCCCACCGCACCATATACTACCGCGTCACCGCAATATATACCCACACATGCCTTGCTCAGGGTGACTTGCTCCCCTCATCGTTCTTCCCGTGCCCAGTAGTTCGCGTCTTAGGGTCGGCTCTTTGTGCCTAATATTCCACCCTCCGTCCCCCCCCCCCCCCCCCCCCCCCCTCAGTGGTGTGTGTAACTCATTGCGGTTGGCCCAGGGAACCTTTTCTCAAATGAGTACCTGGTGCGATGTGTAAACATCGCCACTGGGGAGACAAAGGCGGTCGGGCGTGGTGCTGGCCACCCACCCCCTCGTGCGCCGTTCCGGCCTTCATAGGTGCTGTTGCTACTCGCTAACAGCACTTGCCCCGACAGTCTGTTGCAGCCTATACGGGGGATCTTTGTCTTTGGCTGTTCGTTCCGGCTTTCATAGGTGCTGTTGCTACTCGCTAACAGCACTTGCCCCGACAGTCTGTTGCACGCTATACGGGGTGGGTCTTTGTCTTTTTGTTATTCGTTGAGACTAATTCTGATTTCGCAATCGATTTGTTTTAAAACTCTTATAACAGTTTCATTTCATTTGCCAGTGGTTCACTTGAAATGTTGTTTTAATACACTTCACCTATCTCCGTCGAGGGGTGAGAGGGGCCAGCTAATGTTGATATTTACGTTTTACTTCATAATGATCTTTGGACTTTGCGATGTCTCTCTCTGTCTCCCCCCGTGGTCGCGTGGATTGTTTTCACATCCGCATTTTGAAACATGCGTTGGAATTAATTGGGATTTATTTTGGCTGGTGATATGAATGTCCAAATTGTAAGGCCACTTTGTTGAGCTGTTTTGATTTCGATTTAAAGTTTTCGTGACTGCAGGGATTCGTATTCTTGGTTCTTTCGGTAAAGTCACGTAGAAGGGAAATAATAAAATAATACAAATAAAACAATAAAATTCTCCATTCTGGCGAATTGCCCGATGATGTTGGATGCAATTACCAGCGAAACGTGGTACTACTCAAAAATTGTAAATGTTGTGGTTTCACGCTTCAACACACCGGTGGGCTAAAGTAGTAAACTATTTGTCTTTTGTCAACGTGACACTTTTTTACTGATTGGCCGTGTCGGGTGGTGGAGGATTACGACACATTTATAAATAACGCGATCTAACCCAAAAATCGTTGATTGTGAATAATATTCGTCGCGAAAGCCTGCTACGTGTTAAACTAATAAAATTCTCACGACGTTTCGATTGCAACACAAGCAATCGTCATCAGGTGTGAAAACCACAGCAAGAAAATGTTTAAAAAAGTGGCGTTTTTAAATCCTTTATATTAAGTTCGCTTGCTTGCTTAGGACCGTGCAAATCTTTCGGTCGTTTTTTAACCCACTTCCCGTGATCCAATCGAGCTGACATTTTGCACACAGACTCGTTGTGCGTGACAATGCATTTTCGTGAAAAACAATTTCCAAAATTTTACACTGTTTAGGGAAAAATAAATACATATGTAATTACCAATTGTTTAATGCTGCCAGACAATCATCTGACCCATAGGTGGCAGCCATCTCAAGCCAGAGGACGAGAGGACTCTAGCCGCCCCGATGCCACGCATATAAAGGATTTATAGTGAAAAACTTTGTTTTTACGGGTTTACTTGTTCTTAACGTCAGCACCACGGACAGCAACTGGCGGTTTTTCAGACGGACGAGTCCATCTATGCTCGGAACGGAGGAGGGGAGAGAGAAAGAGAATGGCCAGGCCTCTTCTGAATAGCTCAGTGGGGCTTATTCCTGGTATGATGGGGATGGTGTAGTGTTGCATTTGTATGTGTGTTGGGTGACTTGTTTACCGTTCTTTTACCTTACACTCCTATCGTGTTTTTGTAGCTGTGTGTTGTTGTAACGTTCGGACCTCATGTGCCTCTACTGGACTATCTGTGAAAAAAAGAGCTTTATAGATTATCGGATTTCTCCTGCAGTATAAATAAAATATTATCATTCTGATGTAGCGATGTTCTTCTAGTCGTTGTTCTTAACTCGAGACTCACCACGCCTCTTACTCCCTACGCCCCACACACAATGGTGAAGCGATGTCTGTATAGTTGTTCTTAACATGACGCTCACCACGTCTCTTACCCCTACGCCCCACACACAATGGTGCAGCGATGTATTTGATGAGTGGGAAAGGTGGGTGGTCGAGTGGGTGGGTGAGCGAGTGGATGAGTGAGTGGGCGGGTGGGTGGGTGAGTGGGTAAGTAGGTGAGCGAGTAGGTGAGTGGGCGGGTGGGTGGGTGGGTGAGTGGGTGAGTGTGTGGGTGAGGGGATGAGCGAGTCGGTGAGTGGGCGGGTGGGTGTGTGGGTGAGTAGGTGAGGGAGTAGATGAGTGGGCGGGTGGGCAGGTGGGTGGGTGAGTGGGTGAGTAGGTGAGGGAGTAGATGAGTGGGCGGGTGGGTGGGTGTGTGGGTGAGTGAGTAGGTGGGCAGGTGGGTGAGCGAGTAGATAGGTGGGCGGGTGGGTGGGTGTGTGGGTGAGTAGGTGAGGGAGTAAATGAGTGGGCGGGTGGGTGAGTGAGTGGGTGAGCGAGGAGATGGGTGAGCGGTTGCATGCGTGTGCGAGTTAAGTGGATGAATGAGTGGGTGGCTATGTGGGCAGAGTGATGGTGTGGTGAGGGAGTGGTTGAGTGATTGACTAAGGTAATTAATACACAAGCGAGGTGTTGACTAAGGGTGAATGTGCGTGCTTGTGTGTACACGTGTCTGTGTGTGTCTGTGTGTGTGTGTACGTGTGTGTGTTTGATTATGGGGAGCGGTAGTGTAGCGGTTAGCGCGCTGCACTGCGAACCCGGCGACCCGGGTTCGATTCCCGCTCACGGCAAACACCAGTGACGATTATCTGAACCGGTCCTGGGCCTCCCCCAAGGTCGACTCAGCCTCAAATGATTTCCTGGTGCGATGTGTAAACATCGCCACTAGGGAGACAAAGGCGGTCGGGCGTGGCGCTGGCCACCCACCCCCTCGTGTACCGTTCCGCCTTCATAGGTGCTCGCTAACAGCACTTGCCCCTACACTCTGTTAAGGCTATATGGGGGATCTTTGTTTGTACGTGCGTGTACGTGCGTGTACGTGCGTGTACGTGCGTGTACGTGCGTGTACGTGCGTGTACGTGCGTGTACGTGCGTGTACGTGCGTGTACGTGCGTGTACGTGCGTGTACGTGCGTGTACGTGCGTGTACGTGCGTGTACGTGCGTGTACGTGCGTGTACGTGCGTGTACGTGCGTGTACGTGCGTGTACGTGCGTGTACGTGCGTGTACGTGCGTGTACGTGCGTGTACGTGCGTGTACGTGCGTGTACGTGCGTGTACGTGCGTGTACGTGCGTGATTATGGGGAGCGGATGAGCGCTACGCACCCGGCGACCCGAGTTCGATTCCCGCTCACGGCCACCGCCGGTGACGATTATTTGAACCGGTCCTGGGCCTCCCCTAGGTCGACTCTGCCGTGTGAACATCGCCACTGGGGGGACAAAGGCGGCCACAACAATCCCCTGTGGGTTGGTGTAACCAGGAGGTTCCTACCAGTATAAAATAAAACTCTTGCGAACAGCCAAAGACAAAGATCCCCCGTGTAGCCTGTAACAGACTGTAGGGGCAAGTCATGTTAGCGAGCAGCGCCTATGAAGGCCGGCACGGCACACGAGTGGGTGGGTGGCCAGCACCACGCACGACCGCCTTTGTCTCCCCAGGCTGAGTCGGCTTAAAAAAAACTCCCAGGACCGGTTCAGATAATCGTCACTGGTGGTGTTGGCCGTGAGCGGGAATCGAACCTGGGTCGCCAGGTTCGTAGCGCTAACCGCTACACTACCGCTACACACACACCCATACACACACCCGCTCATACACTCACCCACCCGCTCACACACTCACACCCATACACACACCCGCTCATACACTCACCCGCTCATACACTCACCCACCCGCTCACACACTCACCCACACACTCACACCCATACACACACCCGCTCATACACTCACCCGCTCACACACTCACCCACCCACTCACACACCCATACACACACCCACGCGTACACACGCCCACACACACTCACACCCACACTCAACCCCACACTCACACCCATACACACTCACACCCATACACACTCCCACGCACACACTCACCCACACACAGCACTGCGCACCCGTGTTATTAATCTCCAAGATTTTAATAAGACTTGCAAACAATTTACACGCGAACTTCGCTCGCTCGCCCACCCGCTCGGTCAACTTTGGCATTGACGTCATTCGTGCCCCCTGCGCGGCCGAAGAAAAATGGAAGCGTCCCCAAAGTTTACATTTGGTTTTGACACCAACGTGAAACAAAATACCTCGTTAGGCAGCGCTTTTAAAATTACACATATATAGAGAGAAAATAAAACAGCCTGCATACTGTGTTTAACCCGTGTGTGTGTGTGTGTGTATCTCGAACATACGACAGTTTGGCCGAGTATTGTCGGGAAAATGAAAATAAAAAAAATCATTTTAATTTTCCCGACGTCCCGGGGAGAGGGGGAAGTGATGGCGGAAATTTTTGTTCGGTCCAAATCGCAACTCGAACGAGGGGGGGGGGGGGGGCACGAATGACGAACCACCCTTTCGATGAAATCGAATTCATTTAAAATGTTCTTCGCTTTTCCACGCGGCCGCGCACGTAAAGCTTTCAAAAAAAACATTTGCGCATTAAACCGATGGGAAAAGCCGTTCCCCCCCGACTGACGCCATTTCGTTTCGCACGCCGCCTGTGCTTTATTATTCCACCCCCCTCCCCGCCCCCCCCTTTAAACAGAACGCATTCCCCTTTCGTAAACAAAAACAAGAACATCGATGGATTCCTGCACCAGGTAGGGATGACACCAGAGCACCCGGAAAACAAACAAAAAAACCCCAAAGCTTTGCACGAGGGGGCAACGCTCAATCCCCCCCGCCCACTCCGCTGCCGTACAGATGGAAACAGATGGCGTGATTAGTCCACTCCGCACGGCTCTTACTCGACAACCCACGGCACGGGAGTTTCACCGCACCCGTGCGCGCGATCCAACAACTCTCGCCGCTGCTGCCGCTGAGTTACGGACCACACGTGCAGCAGCGTAGCAGCCGCCGCCCTCACCGCCGCCATCACCGCCGCCATCACCACCGCCGCCATCACCGCCGCCCTCACCGCCGCCATCACCGCCGCCATCACCGCCGCCATCACCGCCGCCATCACCGCCACCATCACCGCCACCATCACCACCGCCATCACCGCCACCATCACCACCGCCGCCCCAATCGGACAACGGAGCGCTCTCGCTGTACAATCCGACGCGGCGAAAACGAACGGCGGCGATGAATTTTTGGACTGAACAATTTGACATTTTTTGGTTCTTTCGGTAAAGTCACGTAGAATGGAAATAATAAAATAATAAAAATAAAACATAAAATAATAATTTTATTTTTATTATTTTATTATTTCCATTCTACGTGATGACTTTACCGAAAGAACCAAGAAGATGAATCCCTGCAGTCACGAAAGCTTTAAATCGAAATTCAATTTGACATTGTCCACGACCGGGGGGATAAAGGATCAAGTCGAGGGCATCGTTCGAATTCGTCACTTCCTGTGACGTCACTTTCGCAGCAAACCCAAAACGATGGAATGCCTTGCGCACCGCAGGAAGTGACGTCACAAGAGGTGATGTCACAGAAAGTGACGCTCCTTCCTGTGAGGTCACTTCCTGCGATGGCAGTACTTCTTCCCCGTCTAAAGTGTGACGTCACGTTGGCACACTTCTGTTGCTGAGATCATTGGCGAAAAAGGTTTTCTTAAAAGAAGATTTACGCCGGGGCCGATCGAACACTTTGTGTCAACGTTCTCTTTCTTTACTTTGGGCGATCAAAGCGTTGTTTTGAAAACCCATCGCTTTAAAGTGGCCTCCCCTCCTTAGCTCGGTCGGCTGCCCCTGGGTTCTGTTTTAGTTCCCTGCGGAGAATCCTAGGATGGAATAAACATTATACAATTTAAATTATTTTTACATTTTTATTCCTTCATTTCGGTTCCGTCCCAAATTCCGTCCGCGCGTCGTTGCTGATTTCGCCAAGGAACATAAGCCACTGTCGTCGTGCAAACTCCGCTCATCCTTACAGCAGCGGCAGCTTTCGGCTCGGCCGTCGAAAAAAAGAGGTTCACTGCATTGCGTGCGCATTCGGATGTGCTCTCCTGCGGCCGTCTGGAACGCTCTTGCAATCCGATATTAGTAAGCCACTGGGAGCTGTGCACTTTTTAAACAGTCGTCTCGATTGACAAACTCATTTCTTTACAACCGTCTGTTGTTGTGTTCGGTCGGCTGCCCATTTCCCTCGGCAGCTCCGGTTGGCACGGTTGGATACGTACGGTGATGCGAAAGAAGTTCAACACGCACACGCAGGACAGAGACGCTGAATGCCGCTAAGAGGGGCGAACAATCACGCGCTCACAAAACTGGAGACGCAGTGTGGCGCATCGCCGTCAACGCGAAGTAGGCACCGGCCGACTAGACAAAATGAAAGTTTACTCAGTCGGGGACGACACGGCAGCAGTAGCAGCGACGGCAACCACCACCGCAAACCGCAACGCCACGACCCTGCCTTCCACTGCGAATAAACTTGGCAAGGCCCTGCTGGAAAATAAGTCCTAAAACTCACGATTCCGAGGCCGGACGCAACGTTGCCGAGCCGTGAATATTCATAGGCGTTTCTTCCTTGCGCGAAAATTATTGACAAACGGTAAAGGTTTAAGAAATATGTATATACGTTCTTATTGACGCTCGCAGTAAAGGATAACTATCTATAGACTATAAACTATTTTGATTTTACGAGGTAATGCCCACTGAACTAGGAAGCTCTTCTTTTCAGAAGCGACCTGGCCAACACAAATGATAGCGCAACAATAGTGGCTTATCATCACGTGCAAATTAATAAATTCTCTAAAACGCATGACGTTGATACTAAATGTGGAGGCGGAAAAACCCGGAGGACCCAGAGAAAATCCACGCGACTACAGGGAGATAGAGACACGAAAACTCAAAATATACAGCAGCAGGCGTCAGGGTTGTTATCGAACCCACGACCTCCAGTATACCAGGCTTGGTAGTTAACATCTCCTAGCCACCGTGATGATGATGAGAGAGAGATGCAAACTCAAAATCAACAGCAGGCATCATCAGGGTCTGGGATCGAACCCATGCACTCCTGTATGCCAGGCGAGGAAGTTAACATCTCCTAGCCACCGTGATGATGATGAGAGACATGCAAACTCAAAATCAACAGCAGGCATCATCAGGGTCGGGATCGAACCCACGCCCTCCTGTATGCCCTGCGAGGTAGTTAACATCTCCTAGCCACCGTGGCCGCCCCCAAATATCGTTTGCGAACTCAAATTGCGGTTTGCTTCAGGGTGTGTGGCTGCCCATTGGCCAGGCAGAATGCAGTTTGGGTCACGTCTTGCCCCGGAGACCACCAGCGCTGCTCCACCCGATTGGCACGCGTTTACAGGGACCCCCACCCCCGATCATCACGAAAATGACCAGAAAGCCCGGCTCTACAGAAGCGGTGTGTACATTTGTATGCGCACTTGTTTGCATAAATGTCCCAGTCTTGCGCTATAAGGAACGCCCGAATACCAAAGGCACCAATTTATTATAAATATATCGGTATACGAGTGATTGCACATCTATAGGTGAATGTGCGAACATATATACCCTGTATATGTTTGGGTGTGTGTGTGTATGCGCGCAAGTAAGATCTTGCATGCGTGAGTGCGTGTTTATGCGTGCGTACACGTGCGTGCACATACAATGTGAATCGGACATGCATGTTTGTTCGTGCGTGCGTGGGATGTTTTTCCTGATTTTCCGTTTGATATATAAATGCCAAAAAACTCGGGGACCTCGATGTTTACAATTTCACATGATCCGGAATAGTTCTTGTTGTTGTTTTGGGTTGATGTAAATGTGGCATCGTGTTTCCTGTCATGTTTTGTTTGTATTCTTTGTTGTTGTAAGGTTCTGACCCCGTGCCCCCTACTGGACATCTGTGAAAAAATCTTTACAACTCATCGGATTCCTCCTCCAGTATAAATACACCATTCCTATTCTGGCTTCGCTGGAAGCGATGTAACAGGAAGTGACGTCACAAGAGGTGATGTCACAGGAAGTGATGTCACAGGAAGTGACGATCCTTCCTGTGAGGTCACTTCCTGCGACGCCGGTACTTCTTCCCCGTCTGAAGCGCGCCGTCACTTCTGTTGCCGAGATCGTTGGCGAAAAAAGTTCTCGTTAAAAAAAGATTTACTTTGGGCGATCAACATACAAACCGATTATATAGGTCACACCGAGTACTTGAACGACAAGATTTTTTTTGTACAAACGTCTAATTTGAATTGAATAAAAATAAAATACCAAATATAAAACGCTCCACTCCCCCCCTCCCACCCCCCCTTATGCGTACGCTCGGGTACCACTCAATGTGCTTATGAGAAATTGAAGCATCACTTAACCTGGAATTCGTCCACAGCTGAGAAAGCCGTTGTTGTTCCGTAATGCGCAGCGGTATTCACACTACACCGCAACTTTTACAATCGTGGAGACTTTTTCAGGCTATTAACATACAATTGTTATCAAATGACAGCGTATTATCCATTCTTTTTACACTAAAAACGAGGCTCCCACAATACGTTTAACACGTAGGCTTTCGCGACCAATATTACACGTAATAAAGGTTTTTTTGGGTTAGATCCCGTAGGTATAAATGTGTCATAATCCTCCACCACCCGACACAGCCAGTAAGGTTTGTGAAGTAAACAACACGCCAATTAGTTACTACTACAGCAATCATTCAAATTGTAACATTTTGTTCTGTTTACGAGACAAACCTTACTAATTGGCTGTGTCGGGGGGTTTGGTGGGTTTAATGCATAGGTGGGACAAAGTCATTGTTATGCAAGTCCAAGTCGAGTCGCAAGTCATCAAATTCATGACTCGAGTCTGACTCGAGTCCAAGTCACATGACTCGAGTCCACACCTCTGGTTTAATGACACATTTATATATTTATATGATCTAACCCAAAAAAACCTGTACTATTGGTCGTGAAAGCCTACTGCGTGTTAAACTGACTTAGTGGCTGAATGGCGGGTTTTGGTATTGGTGGGTACGCGCACGCACACACGCACGTACACGCGCACACGCACACACGCACGTACACGCGCACGCACACACGCACGTACACGCACACGCACACACGCACGTACACGCGCACGCACACACGCACGCGCGTACAATGCGAACGACCAAAGCGATTTGTGTGCCGTGAGACCAGCGGCACTCTGCGTTCACACGGCAGTCATGGCTCGGAACTTGGGGTTTGATGTCACGTTCGTCAGCTGTAAGAGGGAGAGACAGACACATAGAGAGGGGGGGGGGGGTAGAGAGAAATAGAGACAAAGAGAGAGACACGTAGAGAGAGACATAGTGAGAGAGACACACACAGAGACACACAGAGAGAGACATAGTGAGAGAGACACACACAGAGACACACAGAGAGAGACATAGTGAGAGAGACACACACAGAGACACACAGAGAGAGACATAGTGAGAGAGACACAGGGGCGAGACACACAGGGAGAGAGATGGGGTAAGAGGGGAGAGGTACAGAGAGAGAGTTTAATGTTGTCATTTACAGTTTAAGAATTACATTTTCCAAGCTTCACCTCCGATGAGCACGTTGGCTATGTGCAGTACGAAAGAAGTTCAACTTACTTACATACTTACATGTAATAAAGTACCGTACTTATGAATGGTCTGTACGACTGATTTATATTGAAAGACACTGAGACCATGTGGTTTATATGTTGGTCATTCTGTCGGGTATCTTACCTCTGACAGGGAGTCCGGGAACCCGACATTGTCTAAAGGATCTGTGGAAGAAAATAAAATACCCCGGTTAGATGCATGCCCTGGTCCCCCTCAGTGGGTAGGTGGTGGGTGGGTGGTGGGTGGTGGTGGGTGGTGGTGGGTAGTGGTGTTGTTAGTGGGTGGGTGGGTGTGTGGTGGGTGGGTGGCATTGGTGGTGGGTGGGTGGTGTTGGTGGGTGGTGTTGGTGTTGGTTGGTGGGTGGGTGGTGTTGGTGGTGTTGGTGGGTGGTGTTGGTGTGTGAGTGGTGGTTGGTGGTGGTGGTGTTAGTGGGTGGGTGGGTTGGTGGTGTTGGTGGGTATTAGTGGGTGGGTGGGGTTGGTGGTTGGTGAGGTGGGTGGTGGTGGTGTTAGTGGGTGGGTGGGTGGGTTGGTAGTGTTGGTGGGTGGGTTGGTGGTGGGTGAGTGGTGTTGGTGGTGTTGGTGGTGGGTGGGTGGTGTTAGTGGTGGGTGGGTGGTGTTGGTGGTGTTGGTGGGTGGTGGTGTTAGTGGGTGGTGTTGGTGGGTGGGTGATGGTGGTGTCAGTGGGTGGGTGGTGGTGGTGGTGTTGCGATGCTCACCTTGTGATTTTGTGGAGTTAGAGTATCTGTTGGCGTAGGAGAAGTCGGCCCCGGCCGGCAGAGACATCTCATCCACGCCTGCGGGGAGCAGACGGTCAGGACAAGCGGTCGCCACGGTAACAGCACCGGCTAGCCCAGGGGTCGGCAACCAAAATAACAAGAAGAGCCATTTCTTTCCAATTCGGTACAAAATTCAGTATTTCAAGAGCCGCAATGCATCTGAGTACATACTGTACATACGTACATATCGTCAAGAAGCAGCCCGTAAAGAGCCGCATGCGGCTCCGGAGCCGTAGGTTGCCGACCCCTGGGCTAGCCAATGCCCACTCGGGAACGCGCACGAACGACGTCATCGTCGTCGCTACGTCGTCATCGTTGCCGCGTCATCATCGTCATCGCTGACGTCACGCCATGTCGTTATCAAAGGCGCGGTCCCCACCACCTATCCCCATCCCCCTGTAGCTATGGTCGAGGCTACACAGGGAACCCTGTCTCTTGTATGGGTGTGTGTGTGTGTACGTGTGTGTACATGTGTGTGTGTGTGTGCGTGTATACATGTGTGTGTGTGCGTGTATACATGTGTGTGTGTGCGTGCACGTGTGCGTGTACGTGTATGTGTGTACCTGTGTGTGTGTAAGTGTGTGTGCGTGCACGTGTGTGTGTGTGTACATGTGTGCGTGTACGTGTGTGTGTACGTGTGTGTAGCGGTTAGCACGCTGCGCTATGAATCCGGCGACCCGAGTTCGATCCCGCTCACGGTCCCAACACCAGTGACGATTATCTGAACCGGTCCTGGGCCTCCCCTAGGTCGACTCAGCCTCAAATGAGCACCTGATGCAGTGTGTAAACATCACCACTAGGGAGACAAAGGTGACCGGGCGTGGTGCTGGCCACCCACCCCCTCGTGTGGGTGGGTGGCCAGCTACTCGCGAACAGCACTTGCCCCAACAGTCTGTGAGAGGCTACACGTGGGATCTTTGTCTTTGTGCGCAGGAGGAGGAGCGTTAAACATTGACACTCACTTGGGGGTCTCACTGAGCTGCGATCCATTCTCCAGTCGTCGTCGTCGCCTGCACGCCACGCAAACACGCTATTGTCACGGGGCGAACACGCTACTGTCACGTGCCGAACATGCTAACATCATGCGGCGAACACACGACGCAACATCGGGCAACTTTCCCGTGACGTCACCATGGCGACGTCGCCGCGACAAGGTGCCGCCATTTTCTCCCTGGTGAAGTAATTTCGCGAGAAATTTCGCGCGAAAACGTCGGTCGGCTTCTCGTTGGCCGTCCCAAGCTTTGACTGGGCCCACCTCCTGGTCCCCCCCCCCCTCCCCCCGGGTACGCTCGGACCCGAGTGGCCGTCGCGCTGCGAACGTGGCCTCACCGCGTGCTCCTCTGGAGAGGTCGGGCGTGTAGGAGTTGTAGGCCGGGTTCGATCGCCCCATCGTGTCTGGGACGGGAAGACACACGCGGGGACGTCAAGACACGAAGCAGCACAGACGGCAAACGCAAAAGCCGGTCCCACCACCTTCCCTGCGTCTCGCTCGAAACTCCGACCCGGAGGCCTGGAGAACCGGTCTCCCCGAGGCTCAGCACGGCCCTGGTACGGCTCGGTTTGTGCCAGTGGAAAGGCAAACCGTACCGTGCCAGGCTGGCTCAGCACGGCTCGGTTTGTGCCAGTGGAAAAGCAATCCGAACAATGCCAGGCTTGGCTCAGCACGGCTAAGTTTGTGCCAGAGGAAAAGCAACCCGGACCATGCCAGGCTGGCTCAGCACGGCTCGGTTTGTGCCAGTGGAAAAGCAACCCGGGCCACGCCAGGCTGGCTCAGCACGGCTCGGTTTGTGCCAGTGGAAAAGAAACCTGGGCCATGCCAGGCTGGCTCAGCATGGCTCGGTTTGTGCCAGTGGAAAAGAAACCTGGGCCATGCCAGGCTGGCTCAGCACGGCTCGGTTTGTGCCAGTGGAAAAGCAACCCGTACCGCACCAGGCTGGCTCAGCATGGCTCGGTTTGTGCCAGTGGAAAAGAAACCTGGGCCATGCCAGGCTGGCTCAGCACGGCTCGGTTTGTGCCAATGGAAAAGCAGCCCGAGCCGAGCCAGGCTGGCTCAGCACGGCTCGGTTTGTGCCAGTGGAAAAGAAACCCGGGCCATGCCAGGCTGACTCAGCATGGCTCAGTTTGTGCCAGTGGAAAAGCAACCCGGGCCATGCCAGGCTGGCTCAGCATGGCTCGGTTTGTGCCAGAGGAAAAGCAACCCGGACCATGCCAGGCTGGTTCAACATAGCTCGGTTTGTGCCAGTGGAAAAGCAACTCGGACCATGCCAGGCTTGGCTCAGCATGGCTCGGTTTGTCCCAGTGGAAAAGCAACCCGGGCCATGCCAGGCTGGCTCAGCACGGCTCGGTTTGTGCCAGTGGAAAAGCAACCCGAGCCGAGCCAGGCTGGCCCGGCACGACCTTGGCATGGCTCGGTTTGGTGTCAGTGGAAAAGGCGTCGTCCCACCGGTGTGTGCGTTCCCGTTGGGGTGGAACGACGTGTTGAGCGTGCCGTTCCGTCCGCCCACGGCGTCGCCCGTCGTCCACGGCCTCTGGTGCTCCGGGGGTGGCTCCATGCGTCTGCATCAACAAGGCCGTCAACAACGCCGTCAACAACGCCGTCAACAAGGCCGTCAACAAGGCCGTCAACAAGGCCGTCAACAAGGGTCGGCATCTGAACCCACGACCTCCTGTACACCAGCCAAGATAGTTAACATCTCCTAGCTACGTGATGATGATGAGAGAGAGAGACACGCAAACTACAAATATACAGCAGCAGGCGTCAGGTTCAGGATTGAACCCACGACTTCCTGCACACCAGGCGAGGTAGTTCACATCTCCTAGCCACCGTGATGATGAGAGAGACACACGCAAACTCCAAATATACAGCAGCAGGCGTCAGGGGTCAGGATCTAACCTACGACCCCCTCAGACCAGGCGAGGTAGTTAACATCTCGCCATGCTGAGGTCAAGCGGCGTGTGACCTCGTTGGTTGCAACGGAGAAGCGGGGGGGTGGGGGGGGTGGGGGGGTGGGGGGGGGTGGGGGGGTGGGGGGGGGTGGTGGCCACCACCACCAACTCACCTCACGGTCTCCACTTGAGTCTCTGTGGGGAATGGAGAGGGAGGGAGAGGAAAAAAGAGAGCACAGATTGATTTTGTTACACAATTGTAAAACACGTAAAATCTTTAATTTTAAAAGGGGGGGGGGGGAGTGGGCGGGGGGCAGTGCGGGGGGGGGGGGCCTCACTCGTGTTCTTGTTGGATTTGGGCGGCGGGCTCTTTTTCTGCTTGCGCTTTCGTCGGCACATGAGGATGAGCAGCAGCAGCAGCAGGAGCAGCAGCAGGCCGCCCACTCCGCCCACCACGCCGCCGATGATGGCCGAGCGAGTCGCAGGCCACGGGTCCTCTGTGACGCGGGGGGGGGGGGGGGTAGGGAGGGGGGGGAACGCGAGTTAGTAAGGAAGTCTTACTTGTGCGTGTGGAGAAACACAAGGTAGTGAGTCGTACTTGTGTGGGGAAACACAAAAGTCTTATGTGTGTGGGGAAACACAAAAGTCTTATGTGTGTGGGGAAATACAAGTTAGTAAGGAAGTATTACGTGTATGTGGGGAAACACAAGTTAGTAAGTCTTACTGGTTTGTGAAGAAAAACAAGTTAGTAAGTCTTACAGGTGTGTGAAGAAACACAAGTTAGTAAGTCTTACAGGTGTGTGAAGAAACACAAGTTAGTAAGTCTTACAGGTGTGTGAAGAAACACAAGTTAGTAAGTCTTAAAGGTGTGTGAAGAAACACAGGTTAGTAAGTCTTACAGGTGTGTGAAGAAACACAGGTTAGTAAGGCTTACTGGTGTGTGGGGAAACACAAGTTAGTAAGTCAAATGCATTTCTTATCTTGCACTCTCACGAGTCCAGTCTGTCACGAATGTGCACCGATCACATGTACGTAGTGAGCTCTTTGGAACGACACCTCAGGCTCAGGCTCAGGCACGGATTCCCCATGACGTGAGCCCTGTTACTCCTTCCATGTCTAACAGGGACTGCGCTGGTAGCATCGCCCCTACTGGGCATCTGTGAAAGAAGAGCCTCATAGCTCATCGGACTTCTCCAGTATCAATAAATGTTCCGATTCTGGTACGAGGTTCGCGCGCGGCGGGCAATGGCAGATCGCCGTGGGCTGAGGATTGACGTGGGTCTGCTGAGGCCCGGTGCGCGTTGATCAGCAAGATAGTACGGAGTGGACAAATGCATACTCTTGGAGACGAGTTGCCATGGTTTAACAGAAAGCTGGTTTAGCTCGTCTCATGTTGAGATGAGATCATACATCCAGAAGTTTCACATGAGCTGTGGCGTTTAGCACCGCGTCGCCTGCGACAGGGCAGTTAGGGCACGTGCCGTTGGCGAGGAGTGGTAGTGCCTATGTACATAAACACCACACCCAGACAAAGGTCCCCCAATGTAACCTTTAACAGGGCAGTTGGTGTGGCAAGTTCTGAAAGTTTGAAGTGTAATTAAAAGTTTTAAAAAATGTGCAACAAAAGGGCATTCAATAAAAAAGAATTTGCAAAAAAATATTCAAAAGCCCACAAAGTAACTTCGGAGCCAAATTCCACAGGCCAAACGCAGAAAATCTCGAGAAGACGCTTTCCGTCTCTTCCACCAGACCGCAGATTAGAAAAAATAGCTACCTAACAAAAACACACACTGGCGTAACAGCAGGTCAACGACGGCAACCGTCCAACCAAAATAAACCACGCTGCAGACCTATCAGAGCGACAGCCGCGCTAGACTGCTGTCCTGTGCACGGCACCGCAGTGAACTTGTAGCTCCCCCTGTCCTTCACTTGCGCCAGCTTTACGCGCAGGGACCCATTGGCGTAGGCCGCAGTCCGTCCGACGTAGCCGTTTCCTTCGGAAAACTCCTGCGGCTCCGCTCCGTTCCCCGGCAGGATCCAGCTCGCCACCGCCTGCTCGCCGAACGTCCAGGTGACGTTCGCCTTTCCGAAGAAGGCATAGCTCAAGGACAACGTGGAGTCGAGGCCAGGCGTTGAGATAATAGAGGTGCTGGGCACGGTCAGGTTCGCCGCGCCGCTGGTCGTCGCGCCTGCGGAGCAGTCGGGAGAGCGGTGGTGACGGTGCGGTTCTGTATTTTCACATCAACGGCGCCATTTTGTTTTCAGGATCGCCATTTTGTTATTTTTGCAGTGATGCCATTTTGTGGTTTTCATGACGCCATTTTTTTTTATTTTATGCGCGGCTTTTGGCTCATTGTCAAGTTCCCCCCAGGGCTACGACGATGTGAATCTGAGTTATGGAGGGAATTATAGATCTGGAGGGAAGTCTGGATGTGGATGCGAGGCTACCTGAGCAGAAGGGTGGGGGCTACCCGAGTGGTGGGTGGGGTTGTGACGTCGCTCATGCTCAGCACATGGAGGTCCGCTCGCTTCTTCCTTGGGGGCTGGTGGGTTGAGTGGGCATGGCTATATAGGCGTCAGTGAGGCTGACAGAGGGAAGGAGCAGCTCCCAGCCCACCACGAATCTCAGCTGAGCCTCGCAAGACATTGGCAGGTCTCAATAAATTGGACGCTAGACTCTATTGGTAAGAGACAGTTGAAATCCCACAAAATTACCCCCCTGTTGCGATTCACTTGTACGAAGAGGTGCTAGGGGGATTGACACATTGAGGGATTGTGAGAAACAGCGATGGCTTGGGAGGATAGGCCATCATCCAGCAGTGGATTGTGTGGCTGACGGCGACTGGACGATGCCGCCGCTGCTGCTGCCGCCCCCGAGTACAATGGCTTTCCGCGTTTATCCGGGATCTCAATACGCCGAGATAGTTTTCATCATCACGAATCAGGGGCGAGGGGACCGCTCAATAAAATTTGGTCGTTTGGTGGAGGGGGTGGTGGTGGGGGGGAAGGGGAGAGGTGGTGGTTGTGGAGGGTAGTGGGACCTCTTCTCTGTCTATCTCTCTCCATCCCTTTACTCACATTCGAGCTCCAGCAGCACGGGCGCGCTCGTCCCATTGCTCACTGGGTTCTCCGCACGGCACGAGTAGCTGCCGCGGTGGCTAAATGCCAAGTTGCTGATGGTGTAGTTGGCGTAGAGGAGGTTCGCGGCAGTGGGCTTGAGCGTGGCGATGAGGTCGCCATACTTATAGAAGGAGAACACGAGGCCGGCGCCGCTGGTGACGCTTGCTGCCGAGCACTGCAGGGTCGCGCTGCCGCCAAATTTGGGCGGCGAGGGCGGAAGCAGTTGCAGCATCGCGTTGGTGATGACCTCTACGTGGAGTCGTATGGTGGTGATGGTGGGTTGGAGGGGGCAGAGAGGGTGAGGGGGGAGGAGATTGATAGATAAGTTCAAGCGGTGAGGTGGCGAGGCACGAAGGGGGGCGGGGGGGAGGTTTCACAATGGCCACGTCGGTAGCACTGAGCAGACACGGTTGGAGGTCATGGGTTCGAGACTTGGGTCTGGCTGTGTGTGTCTGTCTCTTCACAACCGGGCTGCTAATATGCATCAAGTTGGCACAGTAGGGGGTAGAGCTTGGTGCATCTGCCGGTTATCTCAGTCAGCCCACCCATGGCACCTGGTGGGTCTGTCCCGAGATCACCTGTGTTTGAGGTGCCTTAACTCAACGTGTTTCTTTATTTCTTAGTTGCACAATACAAGCGTTTTCTAAAGTTATATCTTCGCCTGTTCACGTACTGCATCACCCTGTCGCACGGTAAAAGACGATATCCACTCGCTCCCCCCACCCGGCTTTTCTCATAGCCCCACGTTTATACTGCAAAAACCGGAAGTGACGTCATGGGTTCAACCAACGTTGGAACATTCCAAATCAAATATAACCAGTCCGTAAACAAATGTATGGCAGATGTACATCAAATGTATATACAGAAATAATACACTCACTTTCTGTCTTATGGCTCTTACATTACCAGCCCCTAATTGGCTAGGCAGGGAGCATACCAGTTACTCTTAACTTTAACCTTAAGAGCCACAAACTCTAAATAATAATCTATACTTATAACAATAATAATGTATTGTATTTCTGCCACTTATTGGCTGTCTTGAGCCTTCTCTTTATCTTATCAGTATACTTTCGTGCTGGTTCTTGTAACAGACAGAGCTTTTTAATAGGTCGTTCTAGTGTGTTGAACTTCGTTTTAACACACACACACACACACGACAGACAGAACTGTTGGAGACTGGCATGGTCTTGATAATTCTTCTGGCTGAAGCGGATGAAGTCGATCTCAGCCTGGGTCAAATTTTACACTGTAAGAAGTTCCTTTTCCAGTGTAGCTTTAAGTTTCTGCATGCACTGCTTAAGAAGTATATTATGCCTCTCGTGGTTACTTTCAGCCTGACTGATTGTAGCTCAAAACTATTTTATTTTATTCCTCAAATGCAGCAGAATCGCTTTGTCGGAAAAAACATGCCATAGCTCTCTTCAGATGATACCAACTTGAGGAGTGATTGACAAGTCTGTTCACTGTATTATAGTTCTCTTTGATACCGAGAAGATTGACTGTTACCGACTTCTTGATCTCATCGTCATCTGAGTTTTGACTCATTTGAATTGGTCGTTCGTGCCATTCACTTGGAGCCATCCACAGGAATTTGGGTCCCTGAATCCATTTTTCACATTTGATTAAGTTTTCAGCTTCCAAACCTCTTGAAGCATGATTTGCTGGGTTCACTAAGGTATTGAAATACTTCCAATGGGTCGGTTCTGTGGCCTCACGGATTGTAGCGATCCTGTTTGCCACAAAGGTCTTGAAACGAGTGGTTTCATTCTCTATGTACTTCAGCACTGTAGTGCTATCCGTCCAAAAGGTAGACTCTTCGAGCAGCACTTCATGTTCTTGTCCGAGCATCTTATCCACCTTTATGGCTCTTTCTTCTTCTGCGATAGACGATATGACATCTCTGCTGTTGCTTACCCACTTTGTCAAGTAGAATCCCTCACTAGAACACAAAGTTCGGAGATCTCTTGACAGAGTGACAGCACGGTCTTCAGATGACACAGGCTTCAAGCAGTCGTCGATGTAGAAGTTCATGCGTACTGTGTCAACCGCCTCTGGTGTTGACTCGGTTCTTCCATCTTCGGCTGTTCTTCTTAGTGCATAGGATGCACAGCTGGGTGATGACGTGACTCCAAACAGGTATTATAATATTTTATTATTTTATTATGTTTTATTTTTATTATTTTATTATTTCCCTTCTACGTGACTTTACCGAAAGAACCAAGAAGAGGTACGCAGTCATTCTGTACTCCTCTGTGGCTTGACTCAGGTCACCGTCAGGCCACCACTCGATGTCCGCCATCATACCCCAAAGTTCTTTTCCAAATCTGGTCAACACACCATTGAGAGTGTTGGCGAGATTGGGTCTTAGGAGTAACTGCTCATTCAATGAGGTTCCTTAGTATGTTGCAATGCAGTCGAAGACTACACGGATCTTCTTTTTCTATGGGTGGTACACCCCATGGTGAGGAATACACCACACTCTTCCGTCTTCTCATTCCAGCTGCTTTTTAGGCACTTTCACAGCAAAGCCCTTTGCAATGTCTCTCATGCAGATTTTGTAGTCCTCATGGAAATCTGGGCTCTTGCTCGGCCTTCTCTTGAGACTGCTGATGTGCCGCCTTGCAACGCAGCAGTTGTTCAGCATTTTCATATTCTCACTTCTCAATGGCAAACCAGTGGTATAGTGTCCATCGACCAGCTTTGGTGAATTGCCCGATGATGCTGGATGCAATTACCAGCGAAACGTCGTACTCATAAATTGTAAATGTTGTGGTTTCACTCTTCAATACACCGGTGGGCTAAAGTAGTGAACTATTTGTCTTTTGTCAATGTGACACTTTTTTGCTGATTGGCCGTGTCGGGTGGTGGAGGGTTACGACACATTTATAAATAACGCGATCTAACCCAAAAACGTTTATTATGAATAATATTGGTCGCGAAAGCCTGCTACGTGTTAAAACTGCTGACCTCGTCACAGATTGCATGAACTGATGGTCGTCTTGTGACATCTCTGGTTTGTCCTCACAACTGCGTTCTGAGAAGTCCGTGTTGTATTGTTGGACTAACAGTTCTTCAATGTTTGAGATGGAGATACGGTTTGCTGTGAAACTTTGCCATTTTCCATTGGCATCTCCTGTTCTCATAGGTTCGTTCACTACCCAGCCAAAAGTGGTCTTGATTGCGTAGGGTCCATCACCTTCACTATTTATCACCTTCCATGGTTCCATTGCTTTGTGTGCATTAGTTCCTATCAGCAGGCCTACCTCTGCCTCAATGCGTGGGAGATGCACTTCTCTCAGATAGGGCCATCTCTCAACATCATGCTGTAGTGGTATGTTTTATTTCTTCACTGGAATGTCACTGTGGGTGAAGCCCATTGGCAGGTCAATATAATCTCCCTCTTCAAGTCCACTCACTTCCAAGTTTTGACAGGATATAACTGTGTACCAACTTCTCCTGACCTATGGTTCGCAGAAGGATTTCAGTCCTACTGCCTCTGACGTTGAGTTGTTCCTCAGGGTTTCAGTACAAAATGTCGCCGAACTCCCTGGATCCATGAATGCGTATGTCTCCACACTCTTCTCACTTCTTTGGGATTTGATTTTCACTGGAACAATGGCGAGAATACAATGTCCGTCTCCATCCCCGGTGTAGCCACAAGTTTCATGCTTAAGGGACACAATAGCACTTGAGGCTAACTTCTCTTCAGTCATGCCATCTTCATTCCTTTTAGAGGTGACACAGTTTTCTTTAATGATGTGCAGCACGCTTGGATGCTTCAGGTTACACTCTTGACATGTCATTCTTTTATTACACTCCTTGCTACGGTGCCATTGTATAAGACATCCAAAGCAAAGTCTTCTTTTCTTCAGAAACTCAATTCTGTCTTTCTGTGGCTGTTCCCTGATCTTAACGCAACAACCCGGTGTGCGATTCTTCTCACAGAACAAGCACGGTTTCTGGAAGGTATTATCAGGCTCGTCTCGACTAATTTTCCAAGGTGAGTCTCGTGCTTCCCCCTCTTCAGAAGGCATGACGCTTATTGCAAAACTGCTTCCTTTAAGGCCACTCATCTGATGGGTCTTTATGTCTGCAGTCTTGTCTTTTCCCTTCTCCGCAATGCCTCTGTTGGTGTCCTGCATGTCTCCAAACAGCAGATCCATTGCAACTTTTGCTTGCTTGTCGACGAAGTCCACCAAGTCTGTAAATATGGCTCTTATTCCTCGTCTTTCTTGAACATTGAAGGCCTTCCCTCTCCACTCCTCTCTCATCTTATATGGAAGCTTTGAAATGATCACTCGCATGTTCGTGAGATTATCCATTTCATCCATGTACTCAATATATTCCATAGTGTTCCGACATCCTATCAAGAACAATGCATATGTGTGCAACGCTTTTCCATCTTCATTTTTGATCTGAGGCCACTGCCAAGCTTTCTCCATATAGGCACTGGCTATCTTCAGCTCATCACCATAGTGCTTCTGAAGTAGCTGCCTGGCTTTCTGGTAAGCCTCTGGTTGGACTCATATGTTCACAACTGCGCACGAGATTTTGTGGTTCTCCACTGGTGAATTGTTCCAGGTAATAAAACTTGTCTTGGCTACACTGTCTTACTGTCAATGGTGTGCTCGAAAGCTCTGATGAAGGACTTGTAGACAAGTGGATCACCTTTGAACACAGGAATGTCTCTGAGGAAGATGAGACAAATTTTGCTGTTTTACAAGCATCTCTGTAATCTCGTTCTGATGCTGCATCACTTGATAAAGATCTATTTCATTCCTTTCAGGCATCTGGTGATGTTGACTTGGGTCTGTCTGTAGTATGCTGTACTAGTACCAACCTCTATACCTCTTGAAGGAGTTGATTCAGGGTCCTCGTATGCTCCTATAACATGGGCCGGCTGGGTTTTCTCTTTGTCCAGTCCTGAGATGTTGCTGGATCTTGTCTTGGTCTTGAAGTACTCATGCTTGCCATCCAAAGTGTCCACATATTCTCCAAACACCTTTAGCTTAGCACTGGATGCTGCAATAGCAGTCTCCGATGCCAACTGATCCTTTTGAGCTTTCAGCTGTACTTCTTCAAGCTCGATTTCGTGTTTCTTCTTTAAAGATGCTGCCTTGGCTAACAGAGCTGCATGTGCTGCTTCTTCTAGTACACGTGCCGACATTGTCGAGCTTTAAGAGGAAACTATTGAGTCATTTCCAGTTACGGAGCGATGCTCACTTGTGTTTTTGCTCCGTGGAACTGATAGTAATGATATGCTGTCTCCTGGATCAACATCATCTTCATCTTTCTTATCTTCAGATACTTCTGTGATCCACTTTTCCATGGGCTTTCTGACCCTTGTGCTGCCTTGTATTGTAGCTGACTTTGCCATGTCGTCCGCCATCTTGTTTCCTCAGTGCACAACGTGTTGCAAAAGGTTTCAAAACTCTTAAGAGTTATTCAAGGAAAATAACCTTTGCAGATTCGTTCCTAAAATATGCACCGTCTTGGCTTGGCAAAGCGAATACAGCTCACAGTTCTGTTTATGTAACTAGCAGGCTTCCGAAAACTCAGTAACGTTTGCTTGTCTTTCACTCTTGGTAACAATCTTCTCTCGTACAAACTTGATGGTACCTTCTTCTTAGACACGAACTTGTTGCCTCCTGCGTGGTGAGACGTGAAGAGCGTTTTCTCTTCTCTCTTGCACGGCTTTCTTCCACGTGAGTAGTAGTCTTTTACTTGTGTAGGCGCAGCTTTCTTGTACCAGAAAATAAGCAACGCCTGAACTTGCGGGAGCAATACATCTGACGCGTGTTTGAGGTGTCTTAACTCAAAGTGTTTCTTTATACCTTAGTTGCACAAAAACAAGCGTTTTCTAAAGTTATATCTTCGCCTGTTCACGTACTGTATCACCCTGTCTCACGGTAAAAGACTATCCACTCGCTCCCCACCCCACGTTTATACTGCAAAAACCGGAAGTGACGTCATGGGTTCAACCAACGGAGCATCTAACCACAGGGGGGGGTTTCTAAACAGTTGGAATATTCAAAATCAAATATAACCAGTCCGTCAACAAATGTATGGCAGATGTACATCAAATGTATATACAGACATAATACACTCACTTTCTGTCTTATGGCTCTTACACACCCGACACAGCCAACTAGTAAGGGTTGTCACGTAAACAGAACATGCCAATTCGTCACTAGTACAGCACTAGTGTGTAGTGTATAGTGTAGTGTATAGTAGTGTAGTGTATACGAGTACAGCACACCGGTTGTGTGTTGGAGAGCCAAGCCGCAACATTTACAATCTGAGTACGACGTTTCCCCAGTAATAACAACTAGCTTCATCTCTATAAGGAACGAAACAGGAGGACTTCTCCACAAATCTGTCTGTCGCCTGATTGTAATTACTGGCGAAACGTTGTACTGAGATTGTAAATGTTATGGCTTGGCTCTCCAACACACCGGTGGTGCTGTACTAGTGACGAATTGCCACCTTTTGTTTACGTAACAACCCTTACTAGTTGACTGTGTCGGCTGAAATTTACGTGGCAATTGAATCCAAAAAAAGACTGTTGGGGCTGCCACCGAGAAGCAGCGCATAGACATGACCATCCTGGATCTTGGTATCAAGAGGAGGTCATGAGTCGCGCTGCGCATAGGCTTGTTGTTGTTGGCTGTTGTTGTTGGCTGTTGTTGTTGGCTGTTGTTGTTGGCTGTTGTTCCATGGCCGTGCCGAACTTTATTTCTGTTGTGTCCAGTTCCTGAAAAGGCGCCACGGTTTTCCAGGAGATGTCAGCTCCCTCGCTTTGTAGACAGGAGGTCGTGGCTTCGATCCCCCGACCCTGACGCCGCCCGTATATTTGCACACTTTAGAATCGACGTCGCCACCGCTTCCGGGTATCTAGCTGCTGCTAGAAATTTCCACCTGTTGATGTTGATGACGATGATAAGCCGCCCACTTCGTCGACCTATCGTTTCTGATGGCCATGCCCCTTCTAGACAAAGGGCTACAAAGCAGCTCAGTGGGGGCCTTACCTGGCAAAATAAAACATTGTTATAGCGGCGGCGGCGGCGGTGGCAGCAGTAAGCTTCGAGAGCAGCGCGCGGCGAAACTTCGGACGTCAACGATCCAAACCGCACGCCGGAAGCCTCAACGTAGGGCATCAACAACCCGCGAGAACCGGCGGCGCGGCACAGGGCGGCGAGGAATTACGATCTGCCGATTCGGGTGTAGCGGGGGCAAGGGGAGTGGTGGGGGTGGGGTGATGATTTAGAGCGCAGCTGCGCATTTTGGAAGACCGAAGACTTCGGGATGGTAGGAAACTTGAGTTTAGTCTGTGGGTTCTTGGAAATCACGTATGTGAGCACGGGCACACGCGCACACGCACACACACCGACGAAGATTCCCTCGATAATTGTTTTTTTACCCTTCTATCTGGCAACAAAACTGACACCTTTTTTACAAGGAGTCTTGTTTGCATAGACCACAATACCTGCAGCCATAATGCAAACAAAAAACATAACTCTGATGATATATGCACTGTCCTTGAAGTTGATTGGTCCACACCAATCAACTTAAAGGACAGTCCATATATCAGAATTATGTTTTTTGTTTGCATTACGACTGCAGGTATTGTGGTCTATGCAAACATGACTCCTTGTAAAAAAGGTGTCAGTTTTGTTGCCAGATAGAAGGGTAAAAAACCAATTATCATATTTTTTAATGGCAAATGAGGTTCCAATGGTGAAAATTCCCTCGTGTAGCCTTAACCAGACTGTTTGGAGGCTAGCGCTGTTAGTGAGTAGTAGCGCCTGTGAAGGCTGGCACGGCACACGAGGGGGGGGGGGGGTGGGTGGCCAGCACCGCGCCCGGCCACCTTTATCTCCCCCAGTGACGATGTTTAAACGCCGCACCGGGTACTCGTTTGAGGCTGAGTCGACCTATGGGAGGCACAGGACCGGTTCAGATAATCGCCACCGGTGTTGGTGGCCGTGGGCGGGAATCGAACTCGGGTCGCCGGGTTCGTAGCGCAACGGCGTGCTAACCGCTGCGCCACCGCTCCCCAGACGTGCGCACACAACAACAACAACATTCGCCACTAAAGTGGCGGTGACGTCACCACAGCGCCTGTGCCAGGCCAGTTGTACTTTGAGGCCACGTGAAGTGTCGAAGGCTCGCTGACAGGAGGTCACGGGGACAGGCACATACACAGACACACACATGCACACGTAACAATCGGTGTTGGCCCATCTTTCGCAAGCCCAGCAGCCGTGCCAGGTTCCGTGGAGCGAGAGGCAGCCGGCAGCGGTAGCAGCAGCTGAGTGTGGTGGGGATGTTCAAAGGCCTACCTTGAGGTCACAGACCAGACCCACGGTGGCTAGGAGATGTTAACTACCTCGCCTGGTGTGCAGGAGGTCGTGGGTTCGATCCCGATCCTGACAATGCCTGCTATCTATGTGGAGTCTGCATCTCTCTCTCTCTGCCCGTGGTGGTAGCGTGGATTTTTCTCCGGGTCCTCCATTTTTTTCCCTCCCACATTTAGAATGAACGTCACCACGCGTTCAGAGCGATTTGGCTGCCGGTATAAATTTTCACACGATGACGATGATGATCATGAGCCAACTCCGTTGGGCCACCATTTGTGATGGCCAACGTCACTTCTGAAAAAAGAGTCACGCAGCTCAGTGGGGGTCCCCGACACCTGCCTAAATGAAAAATGGTTTCGTTTTCAACAGACCAAGGTGCTATCGCTTAACCGAGTGGCGTGCGACGACTGGCAGATGCACCACCTGCGCCTCCGACACGGTGCCACTTTGCTGTGTGCCAGAGAGCCGCTGTCACGAGTTCCTCCGCACCTCGCCCCCGACCCCCCGTACACCACAAGGTAGCGACCGCTGCCACCACACTCAGCTACCCGCTACCGGCTTACCGTACACCACACTCAGCTACCAGCTACCGACTTACCGTACACCACACTCAGCTACCTGCTACCGACTTACCGTACACCACACTCAGCTACCAGCTACCGTACACCACACTCAGCTACCAGCTACCGGCTTACCGTACACCACACTCAGCTACCGGCTTACCGTACACCACACTCAGCTACCAGCTACCGGCTTACCGTACACCACACTCAGCTACCGGCTTACCGTACACCACACTCAGCTACCAGCTACCGGCTTACCGTACACCACACTCAGCTACCAGCTACCGGCTTACCGTACACCACACTCAGCTACCAGCTACCGGCTTACCGTACACCACACTCAGCTACCGGCTTACCGTACACCACACTCAGCTACCAGCTACCGGCTTACCGTACACCACACTCAGCTACCAGCTACCGGCTTACCGTACACCACACTCAGCTACCTGCTACCGGCTTACCGTACACCACACTCAGCTACCTGCTACCGGCTTACCGTACACCACACTCAGCTACCAGCAACCGGCTTACCGTACACCACACTCAGCTACCTGCTACCGGCTTACCGTACACCACACTCAGCTACCTGCTACCGGCTTACCGTACACCACACTCAGCTACCTGCTACCGACTTACCGTACACCACACTCAGCTACCAGCTACCGGCTTACCCTACACCACACTCAGCTACCAGCTACCGGCTTACCCTACACCACACTCAGCTACCAGCTACCGGCTTACCGTACACCACACTCAGCTACCAGCTACCGGCTTACCCTACACCACACTCAGCTACCAGCTACCGGCTTACCCTACACCACACTCAGCTACCGGCTTACCCTACACCACACTCAGCTACCAGCTACCGGCTTACCCTACACCACACTCAGCTACCAGCTACCGGCTTACCCTACACCACACTCAGCTACCAGCTACCGGCTTACCCTACACCACACTCAGCTACCAGCTACCGGCTTACCCTACACCACACTCAGCTACCAGCTACCGGCTTACCGTACACCACACTCAGCTACCTGCTACCGGCTTACCGTACACCACACTCAGCTACCTGCTACCGGCTTACCGTACACCACACTCAGCTACCTGCTACCGACTTACCGTACACCACACTCAGCTACCAGCTACCGGCTTACCCTACACCACACTCAGCTACCAGCTACCGGTTTACCGTACACCACACTCAGCTACCAGCTACCGGCTTACCGTACACCACACTCAGCTACCTGCTACCGGCTTACCGTACACCACACTCAGCTACCTGCTACCGGCTTACCGTACACCACACTCAGCTACCTGCTACCGACTTACCGTACACCACACTCAGCTACCAGCTACCGGCTTACCCTACACCACACTCAGCTACCAGCTACCGGCTTACCCTACACCACACTCAGCTACCAGCTACCGGCTTACCCTACACCACACTCAGCTACCAGCTACCGGCTTACCCTACACCACACTCAGCTACCAGCTACCGGCTTACCCTACACCACACTCAGCTACCAGCTACCGGCTTACCCTACACCACACTCAGCTACCAGCTACCGGCTTACCCTACACCACACTCAGCTACCAGCTACCGGCTTACCCTACACCACACTCAGCTACCAGCTACCGGCTTACCGTACACCACACTCAGCTACCAGCTACCGGCTTACCGTACACCACACTCAGCTACCAGCTACCGGCTTACCGTGCACCACACTCAGCTACCAGCTACCGGCTTACCATACACCACACTCAGCTACCAGCTACCGGCTTACCGTACACCACACTCAGCTACCAGCTACCGGCTTACCGTACACCACACTCAGCTACCAGCTACCGGCTTACCGTACACCACACTCAGCTACCAGCTACCGGCTTACCGTACACCACACTCAGCTACCAGCTACCGGCTTACCGTACACCACACTCAGCTACCAGCTACCGGCTTACCGTACACCACACTCAGCTACCAGCTACCGGCTTACCCTACACCACACTCAGCTACCAGCTACCGGCTTACCGTACACCACACTCAGCTACCAGCTACCGGCTTACCCTACACCACACTCAGCTACCAGCTACCGGCTTACCGTACACCACACTCAGCTACCAGCTACCGGCTTACCGTACACCACACTCAGCTACCAGCTACCGGCTTACCCTACACCACACTCAGCTACCAGCTACCGGCTTACCCTACACCACACTCAGCTACCGGCTTACCGTACACCACACTCAGCTACCGGCTTACCGTACACCACACTCAGCTACCGGCTTACCGTACACCACACTCAGCTACCGGCTTACCGTACACCACACTCAGCTACCGGCTTACCGTACACCACACTCAGCTACCGGCTTATCGTACACCACACTCAGCTACCGGCTTACCGTACACCACACTCAGCTACCGGCTTACCGTACACCACACTCAGCTACCGGCTTATCGTACACCACACTCAGCTACCGGCTTACCGTACACCACACTCAGCTACCGGCTTACCGTACACCACACTCAGCTACCGGCTTACCGTACACCACACTCAGCTACCGGCTTACCGTACACCACACTCAGCTACCGGCTTACCGTACACCACACTCAGCTACCGGCTTACCGTATACCACACTCAGCTACCGGCTTACCGTACACGCCCAGCGTGACTCTGGGGGGCTCTTCACGCCTGGCCACTGACGACAGTCGGCCGCCACTGCCACGTACCGTAGACGCCCAGCGTGATGTTGCCTTTTCCGTCGGCCGTGGAGAAGTCCCCTATGACCACTGAGTACATTCCGATGTCCGACAGGGCGACCCGCTGGAGGAGCAGCGAGCCGTTGTTGTAGATCGCGATACGCCCCTTGTACTCCTCCCGAGTCTGCGGGCCGACAACCCGGCAAGCAACGGACAACGAGGAGGAGAAGCATGAAGGTTGGAGGGGGGAGGGAGTCAGTGACGGGAGCTTCGTCTTCAGAGCACTGCCTACGAGCCGTCCTGAGGTCCGTCTTTTATACACTTCCCGGGGACTCTCCGCCCCCGGTACCGCCCCCTTGCTGGAACCTTCCAGGGGGCTCTGGAAGAACCCCCCAACCCCTCACCTGGGGTCTGGGAGGGGGTGGAGAACCCGGCCTCTCAACGGCCCGCCTCCCTCTGTCTCTCTCTAGCTCAGGGTGGCAACCCCTATGGGCCCGTGCCCGCAACTACAGGTAAGTATACACATGGCGGTGTGTGCTATGCATTTTCGACGCTACATTTTGATAGGGTTTAGGGTAGTGATAGGGGTAGTGATAGGTGTAGTGATCGGGTTTAGGGTAGTGATAGGAGTAGTGATAGGTATAGTGATAGGGTTTAAGGTAGTGATAGGGGTAGTGATAGGGTTTAGGGTAGTGATAGGGGGAAGGGTAATGATAGGGATTATTGTAGTGATAGGGGGTAATGGTAGTGATAGGGGTAGGGGTAGTGATATGGATTATGGTAGGGGTAGTGATTTGGGTTATGGTAGTGATAGCGGGGTAATGGTGAGGGTAAGGGTAGGGGTAGTGATAGGGGTAGTGATAGGGGTAGTGATAGGGGTAGTGATAAGGATAGTGATAGAGGTAGTGATAGGGGTAGTGCTGGGGTAGTGATAGGGGTAGTGATAGGGGTAGTGATAGGGGTAGTGATAGGGGTAGTGATAGGGGTAGTGATAGGGGTTATGGTAGTGATAGGGGGGTAATGGTAGTGGTAGTGATAAGGTTTAGGGTAGTGATAAGGGGGTAGTGATAGTAGTTATGGTAGTGATAGGGGGGTAATGGTAGTGGTAGTGATAAGGTTTAGGGTAGTGATAAGGGGGTAGTGATAGTAGTTATGGTAGTGATAGGGGGGTAATGGTAGTGGTAGTGATAAGGTTTAGGGTAGTGATAAGGGGGTAGTGATAGTAGTTATGGTAGTGATAGGGGGGTAATGGTAGTGGTAGTGATAAGGTTTAGGGTAGTGATAAGGGGGTAGTGATAGTAGTTATGGTAGTGATAGGGGGGTAATGGTAGTGGTAGTGATAAGGTTTAGGGTAGTGATAAGGGGGTAGTGATAGTAGTTATGGTAGTGATAGGGGGGTAATGGTAGGGGTAGGAGTTAGGGTAGGCCTGGTCCTAGCTGGTAACACAACCGTAGGTGATAAGAAAGCAGAACTTACAGTGTTAGCGCCAGGGTTGTCAAATGACCATTCGACGATTTGGTTGATAAACGTCCACGTTATCTTTGGGTTGCCCAAGTATTCGCTGAAGCTGATGCTGAATAAGGCGTCTCTCCCAACCATCTGGGACACGCTCGTGAACGCTGTAGTCACAACGACGCCAGCCACGGGCCCTGCGAAGCACACGAGAAGCACAAAAAATGTGATTTGAATTGTTCGGATCAAGTTTAAACCACCTCGACGAGGAGGATTTGAGTTCGTTTTCTCTCTCTGTGTGTCTGTGTGTCTCTGTGTTGTCTCTCTCTGTTTGTGTGTCTGTCTCCGTGCCTCCGTGTCTCCGTGTCTGTGTCTTGTCTCTCAAATGTCACACTTAACTTCTAGTTTAGCAATCATTGGAAGAACGTAATCAACAAAACTATGCGCTACAAATCAAGTTTAAACAACAACAACAAATGAATGTTTCGATTTAAAGCTTTCGTGACTGCAGGGATTCATCTTCTTGGTTCTTTCGGTAAAGTCACGTAGAAGGGAAATAATAAAATAATAAAATGTTTACATAGACACTGTCTTTCCGACAGACCTGTTCTCCACCTGAGAACGGCTGCTTGCGTTGTGGCCGAAACGTCGTGAGAATTATTTTATTAAATTGTATTTTTATTATTTTATTATTTCCCTTCTACGTGACTTTACCGAAAGAACCAAGAAGATGAACAAATGAATTACCACTTCCGGCAATGATGATAATGATAATAATACGGGATGAGTTGGTGGTGCGGGAGAGACACCAAATAGGGGGACCGATCGAAACCGATCACTGCAAGGCACCACCAGAGTCGGCACGAACAACCACACAGCTTGGTTTACATCACAGACAAAACAAAGACAAAGATCCACCCCGCCCGTGTAGCCTCAACAGACTTCTAGGGGCAAGTGCTGTTAGCGAGTAGCACCACCTATGAAGACCGGAACGGCACACGAGGGGGTGAGGTGGCCAGCACCACGCCCGGCCGCCTTTGACTCCCCCAGTGGCGATGGGTTTTTTTTTTACACACCGCACAAAATACTCATTTGAGGCCGAGTCGACCTAGGGGAGGCCCAGGGACCGGTTCAAAGAATCGTCACCGGTGTTGGTGGCCGTGAATCGGGAATCGAACTCAGGGCGCCGGGTTCGTAGCGGGTTCGTAGCGGGTTCGTAGCGCGAACCACTACTACAACAACAGCAACCGCCATTCGCCACTCTAAGTGGCGGTGACGTCACCACGACGCTTGTGCCAGGCCATGTGCACCTTGAGGCCACGTGAAGTGTCAAACGCCCGCTGGCAGGAGGTCACGGGGCAGACCCAGCAGGTGCCACGGGTCGACTGACTGAGATGACCGAGATGACTGGCTGATGCACCACCTGTGCCCACTTCTGTGCCAACTTGCTGTGCTTTAGCCACCTGGCGCTCCGCTCGTTGTTGTGAGCGTCGCTCCTCCGCCCTCCGTTGTTGTTGGAAGGCAACTGCCTCCAACTGCCCAGTAGCGTCCTTCACGAGCCTCCTCCACAGAGGCCGATCTTGACACCGCTGGTACCAATCATCAGCAAACCCACTCAGCTCCACATCCTCCTGTACCACATCACTCCATCTCTTCTCTAGCCCGTGCCGCGCCCGTTTAGCCCCTTCGATCCTGCCGAACAAAAGCTGTTTAGGCATGCGGTGGCTGGGCATGCGGGCTACATGACCCAGCCAACGCAGCCTTGCCTGCCGGAGGAGCTCACCGATGGGACTTTGCCCAGATCTTTCAAGGATTTGTGAGCTCCTCACACAATCCAGCCTGGTTAAACGCAGGATGGATCAGTCGTGGTTTAGTGGTAATTTATCGAAGGTGGAGGCGTTACCAGCCCCTCGCACCCGTCCAGAGCCCCCATTTAGCCACTGTGGTGGTCACAGACGCCATGAGGGGGAGAAGCCAATCGGAATTGGCACTCCCCCCCACAGCACTGCCCACGACAGCGTTGCCCGTCAGGCACCGCGAGGAGGTAGGGGGTTGTTTTGCCACACACACACACAGTGACACACACTGTGACGCACACACACACAGTGACACACACAATGACACACACACAGTGACACACACTGTGACGCACACATACACAGTGACACACACAATGACACACACACACACAGTGACACACACTGTGACGCACACACACACAGTGACACACACAATGACACACACAGAGTGACACACACTGTGACGCACACATACACAGTGACACACACAATGACACACACACACACAGTGACACACACTGTGACGGACACACACACAGTGACACACACTGTGACGCACACACACACAGTGACACACACGCAATGTGACTCACAAATCTCAATGTTGAATATTTAAGGAAGGGGACGTGCAGCAAATCAACAAAAAAATTCCGCGCATTCTCGAGACCGGCGAAGTCGACTTCGCCTCCACGCGGGCGGATTGCGTAGCGACCCCCTCCCCCTGCCCCCACACCCCCCCTGACCCCCCACCGCATCCCTAGTGACGACTCCACGCTGGTACCCCCCCTGCCCCCCCCCTGCCCCCCCAACCTCCCCCCAATCCTCTCCCCCCCCCTGCCCTCCCCCGCCCTCCCCACCGCCCTCCTCAGCCACCCACACAGCCACTCACACACACTCATCCACTCATCCACTCAGCCACCCTCTCACACACACCCACTCGCACACACTTACTCAGCTACTCACTTACCCACTCAGCCACCCTACTCAGCCACTCACTCAGCCACCCAGCCACCCCACCCAGCCACCCCACTCAGCCACTCAGCCTCCCACACACCCACTCAGCCACTCCACTCACCCACTCAGCCACCCACTCAGTCTCCCACCCACTATCTCATTAGCAAGGCGACAAAGCGTTGTTCCATAGACTGGCAGCTGCGGTGGGCAAGAGCCCCAACACAGACCAGGACGAGAGCCTTGAACCTCTCCGATGACTCTACCCGGCCCTGGCCGGGTGGACTGCTGGGATCTTGTTCATGTCGGTGGCGACCTGGTCGCAGGGCTTGCAAACGAGACTATCCTGGTCCCACGAGTATTTCCTGCGATGGTCACACAAACTCACTCACTCACTCACACACACAACTGACTCACCGTCTCACCCAACTAATCCACTTACTCAACCACTCACTCAAGTAATTAACTCCATTACTCAATCACTCATTCATTCAACTACTCCCTCAACCAATTAACCTACTCATTCAACCACTCACTCACCCAACTAACCCACCCCCACTCACTAAACCACTCACTAAACCACTCACTCACTCAACCACTCACCCACCCACCCAACTAATCCACTCACTCACTCAACCACTAACTCACTCAACTAATTAACTCACTCATTCATTCAACTACTCACTCACTCAACCACTCACTCACTCAATTGACTCACCCACCCAACTAACCCACCCAACGAACCCACCCGCTCACTCAACCGCTCACTCAACCGCTCACTCAACCGCTCACTCAACCGCTCACTCAACCGCTCACTCAACCGCTCACTCAACCGCTCACTCAACCGCTCACTCAACCGCTCACTCAACCGCTCACTCAACCGCTCACTCAACCGCTCACGCAACCGCTCACTCAACCGCTCACTCAACCGCTCACTCAACCGCTCACTCAACCGCTCACTCAACCACTCACTCAACCAACTAACCCATCCACTCACTCAACCGCTCACTCAACCACTCACTCACCCAACTAACCCACCCGCTCACTCAACCCCTCACTTCACCACGACATCAACCACTCTCTATTCAACAATGAACCCCTAAGAATCCTAAATGTTCCTTAGTCTGGCTCTACGAACCTCAGGTATTCGTAAAAAAAACGCCCTCAGAATAAAGAATAATATAAACGGAGCCAGGATGGCTTTTTGTTACTGCGCCCTTCAAAAACAGCACTGACATCACGCGGCTGAAAATAGCCCGATGTGTCCTGGGCACACACATACACACCTGGGCTTTATAGTACACCTAGATTGCCCACAATGCACCAGCAGCAGCAACGCGTAGGTCTACTCGGCCGAAACGTTGAACGAATCACCGGGGTTATAACACGTGGGTGTTTGTTGTTGTTGATCAAACGAACCACGGCGGGGAAATTCCACGCTGTGTGTACGTATTTTGAACGTCTTGTATGTACACGGGCACAAAGGTAAAGAGCCCCCGTATAGCCTCAACAGACTGTAGGGGCAAGTGCTGTTAGCGAGTAGCAGCACCTATTCAGGCCGGCACGGCACACGAGGTGGTGGTTGGCCAGCACCACGCCCGGCCGCCTTTGTCTTCCCCAGTGGCGATGTTTACCTCACCAGGAACTCATTTAAGTCGACCTAGGGGAGGCCCAGAACCGGTTCAGAGAATCGCCACTGATGTTGGCCGTGAACTGGATTCGAACTCGGGCCGCCGAGTTCGTAGCGCAGCGTAGCGCTAACCGCTACACCACTGCTCCCCACACATTCATATATACACACACATACAGGTACGCATACAGATACATATACACACACCAGTGGCATCTACATCTGCAGAACGTGAAGAACCAGTGGCATCTACATCTGTAGAACGTGAAGAACCAGTGGCATCTACATCTGCAGAATGTGAAGAATCAGTGGCATCTACATCTACAGACCATGAAGAACCAGTGGTATCTATATCTGCAGAACGTGAAGAACCAGTGGCATCTACATCTGCAGATTGTGAAGCACCAGTGGCATCTACATGTGCAGAACACGAAGAACCAGTGGCATCTACATCTGTAGAACGTGAAGAACCAGTGGCATCTGCATCTACAGAATGCGAAGAACCAGTGGCATCTACAGAACGTGAAGAACCAGTGGCATCTACATCTGCAGAACGTGAAAAACCAGTGGCATCTACATCTGCAAAACGTGAAGAACCAGTGACATCTACATCTGCAGAACGTGAAGAACCAGTGGCATCTACATCTGCAGAACGTCAAGAACCAGTGGCATCTACATCTGCAGAACGTGAAGAACCAGTGGCATCTACATCTGCAGAACGTCAAGAACCAGTGGTATCTATATCTGCAGAACGTGAAGAACCAGTGGCATCTACATCTGCAGATTGTGAAGCACCAGTGGCATCTACATGTGCAGAACACGAAGAACCAGTGGCATCTACATCTGTAGAACGTGAAGAACCAGTGGCATCTGCATCTACAGAATGCGAAGAACCAGTGGCATCTACAGAACGTGAAGAACCAGTGGCATCTACATCTGCAGAACGTGAAAAACCAGTGGCATCTACATCTGCAAAACGTGAAGAACCAGTGACATCTACATCTGCAGAACGTGAAGAACCAGTGGCATCTACATCTGCAGAACGTCAAGAACCAGTGGCATCTACATCTGCAGAACGTGAAGAACCAGTGGCATCTACATCTGCAGAACGTCAAGAACCAGTGGCATCTACATCTGCAGAACGTGAAGAACCGGTGGCATCTACACCTACATAACGTGAAGAACCAGGGGCATCTACATCTGCAAAACATGAAGAACCAGTGGCATCTACATCTGTATAACTTGAAGAACCAGTGGCATCTACATCTGCAGAACGTCAAGAACCAGTGGCATCTACATCTGCAGAACGTGAAGAACCGGTGGCATCTACACCTACATAACGTGAAGAACCAGGGGCATCTACATCTGCAAAACATGAAGAACCAGTGGCATCTACATCTGTATAACTTGAAGAACCAGTGGCGTTACATCTGCAAAACATGAAGAACCAGTAGCATCTACATCTATAGGAGATTATACAACTTTTAAAGCCATTCCTCTGTGTTAGTGTACACGCCGTACAACGCGTTTGGAATCGACAGGTGTTGAGTTGGACTTGCGAACAAATCGACTTACAAAACAGAAATCTCTGGAACCCTAAGAACATTGCAAAGGCAAATGTGGTTGTGTAAATATATTCAGCACTCGTGATTATTATTGAAGCTAGTTGTCATTACTGGCGAAATGTCGTGCTCAGATTGTAAATGTTGCGGGTTTGCTCTCCAACACACAACTGGTGTTGCTGTACTAGTATACTACAATATACAATATACTACTATACCCTACACTAATAAACACAATACACTACACTATACACGAGGGATGTACTAGTATACTACACTATACACTACACTATACAATATACTACTATACACTACACTATACACTACACTACTATACACGAGTGCTGTACTAGTATACTACACTATACACTACACTACTATACACAATACACTACACTATTATACACAATACACTACACTATACAATACGCTACTATACACTACACTACTATACACTACACTACAATACACTATACTATACACTACTACTGTACTAGTAACGAATTGGCCACGTTCCATTTACGTGACACACCACTTTACTAATTGGCTGGGTCGGGTGGTGGCGGGTTTAACGACACATTAATATTTCACGTGATCTAACCCCAAAAAACGAAAATATGAATGATATTTGTCGCAAAACGGACTTGATTATCTGCGTGCGGTTCATCCGATTTGCGGATTAGAATCAGAAAAAAAGATTTGACTGCAGGAGGAATCTGATGAGCTATGAAGCTCTTTCCTCACAGATGTCTAGAGTAGGGGTCAAAACGTTCCAGCAACAAACAATAAAACAAACGAAATAAGAGTACAAAGTACAAGCAAGGTACAGAAGTCACCCAACACACCTACAAGTACAACACAAAACCATCCCCATTCTTTCTAGATTTGAAGCTTTCGTGACTGCAAGGATTCATACTCTTAGTTCTTTCGGTAAAGTCACACTGTAGGTAAAAAATGAAATAAAAATTAATAAAAAAATAAAAAACAAAAACAATAAAATCACGACGTTTCGGAGGCAACACAAGCTTCCGTCTTCAGGTGAAACGGTCACAGATATTTTGCTGTGACAGTTTCACCTGAAGACGGAAGCTTGTGTTGCCTCCGAAACGTCGTGATTTTATTGTTTTTTATTTTTATTAATTTTGATTTCATTTTTTACCTACGTGACTTTACCGAAAGAACTAAGAGTATACATCCCCATTCTCCCAGTCACAGCCCCTACCGAGCTATTAACTTCTTTTGCAAAAGCGACCTGGCCAACAAATGGTATCAGCTCAACAAAGTGGCCTTATCATTTGGACATTTATCGCAGCAAACTTATCTCAATAGGCTAAACGTGACCACGGAGAGAGAGACACACCACAAACTCCAAATATACAGCAGCAGGCGTCAGAGTCTGGATTGAACCCACGACCTCCTGTATACCAGACGAGGCAAGTTAACATCTCCTAGCCACCGTGATGATGATGATGATGAGACACCGCGAACTCCAAATATACAGCAAGCGTCAGGGTCGGGATCGAACCCACGACCTCCTGCATACCAGGCGAGGTAGTTAACATCTCCTAGCCACCGTGATGATGATGAGAGACACAAACTACAAATATACAGCAGGCGTCAGTGGCGGGATCGAACCCACGATCTCCCGTATACCAGGCGAGGTAGTTAACGTTTCACCATGGGGAGAGGTACATGCAAACTCCAGATATATAACAGGCATTATCGGGGTCGGGATCGAACCCCTGAACTCCCCGCATACCAGGCAAGGAAGATAAGCACCCTAGCGCGCCCCTTAAATAAATAAAGGATACAAGTTCCGATTGCATCATCATCACCATCAATTCTCAAGCTTGGGATAGGGGCAGTAAAAACCCCACGGCAAAAAAAAACAGTCACAGACCACACCGAGACACCACGTGTTCCCTTAATAATAAGTGATATTTAAAATAAAAAAACACGCTTTTATGTACCGTACTAGTAATGGAAGAACTCCACGACTCCAGGAAGTGGCCCCGAAGCTTGCCGTAACGTAAGGGGCCGTGGCCAATTACAGCCAACGTCAGTTGAGCGTGGACAATTAGACCCAAGCCGAAACATAACATATAAAAATTTATGTTTAAAAATATATATATATTTATGATAGAATATAGTATTGTCATCAGTATGACATAAGTAGAACAAGTTTGCAGTCGATACCACATTGGGAAGTGAGTTCGAATTTAGTTACAAGATTTGAGGATACAACAACGACAACAGACAAAGTGAGTTATTAATTTACCTGACGTAAATTAATAACTCAGGAATCCCCCCCCCCTCCCCCTTTTAAGCCTAAGTTAACGATCTAAAAACAGTTACACACGCATTGTTATTCGTGCAAATGTTTATTTACAAGTCACGGGCGCTTAAAAACCCAAACAAATACGTTGCTCCCGGTTTAATTCGAACTCCACGCGGTCGCCTCCACAGTACAGTAGTAGCAATATCTTTGCTACGACGACGGTGGGGGGCGGAGTTTGCAGTCATAATGCAAACAAAAAACACAACTCTGTATGCACTGTCCTAGAAGTTGATTGGTCCACACCCGAGACAGCTTTTCTTAGAGCCTAGTCTCACATGGTGTTGGACCAGATGACGCCAAAAGGCGCACAACTCAAAGACAATGCACCAGCAGAGCATAAGAGCTCGGGGCAAAGCATTTGCACCATTGGAACCTCATTTCCCAGTAGAAAAATATGATAATTGTTTTTTTACCCTTTAATCTGGCAACAAAGCTGACACCTTTTTTACAAGGAGTCATGTTTGCATAGACCACAATACCTGCAGTCGTAATGCAAACAAAAAACATAACTCTGATAATGTATGCACTGTCCTTGAAGTTGATTGGTCCACACCCGAGACAGCTTTCCTTAGAGCCTAGTCTCACATGGTGTTGGACCAGATGACGCCAAAAGGTGCACAACTCAAAAAACAACGCACCATCAGAGTATGAGAGCTCGGGGTAAGCATTTACACCATTGGAACCTCACGTGTATTTGTATCTCACCTGTGCCACGCCTGTCACTCTATCACTCACCTGCAATTGCAGCCCAGACCAAAGGTATCACGAACCAGGTGTAGCAGCCCATGGCTCCAGCTGACTCCACCTGTGTGCGTAGGTTGCGTACGTGAGCATACAGCACAGGTAGTCCCCGAGTTACGACCGTCCGACTTACGATATTTCGATCTTACGATGGCGATAGCGACAAAATTGCCATCAACAAACTAACATCGTTCAAGTGTGCAGACGACGGACAGAATCTTGGTGAGTACGGTACAATATGATACGTTACGATACGTTCAATGCACGTATACACTACACTATACTACTATACACTACACTACTATACACTACACTGCACTATAGACACTACACAGTACACTATGCACTACACTATACAATACACTAAAACTTCACTATACACTACATTATTACACTACACTATACATTACACTATACACTACGCTATGGTACGTAGCTTTAGCGATTTCGTTTTAGGGTTACCACGATACTATACGTTCAATTTGTTACAAGTTTTTTATAAGCAGATAGGATTGTTTCCTGAAAAAACTTTCTATTAAATTGCAGTTCATATAGGTAGGCTAAGAATGTACCTTGTTTTTTTACTTTACATTTTACTGTGCAATACAGTATTGTAATTAATAAATACATACGGTATATAGTTTATACAGTACGGTACTCTAAATTGCTCTGTTTTGCTAAATTATCACCATTCTTTAAGACTCCTGGGTAGGCTAGGCCATCTTCGACTTACGATATTTTCGACTTACGATGGGGTCGTCGTAACGCATCTCCATCGTAAGTAGAGGACTGCCTGTATTTGTACCTTTGTGCAGGTGCCATGTGTGCACACGTGTACACGTGTCTGCCTGTGTGTGTACGTGTGTCTGTGTGCAGGTGTACACGTACCTACCTGTGTGTACGTGTGTCTGTGTGCACAGGTGTAAATGCATACACTGTATATTTGTGTGTGTATATACATAAGAGAGTGTATCCTATGTGTAGTTGTGTGAGTGTATATGTGTGTGAGTGTATGTGTATACGTGTGTACGTAATTCTGTATGTGGGTGGGTAAGTGAGTGAGTGGGTGGGTGAGTGAGTGGGTGAGTGAGTGTAAGAATGAGTGGGTGGGTGAGTGTGTAGGTGAGTGAGTGGGTGAGTGAGTGTAATAATGATGATGACTGTGTGGGTGGGTGAGTCTATGAATTAGTGTGTGGGTGGGTGAGTGTAAGAATCAGTGTGTGGGTGGGTGAGTGACTGTGTGCGTGGGTGAGTGAGTGTAAGAATGAGTGGGTGGGTGAGTGAGTGTGTGTTTGGGTGTAAGAATGAGTGTGTGTCTGGGTGAGTGACTGTGTGCGTGGGTGAGTGAGTGGGTGAGTGAGTGTGTGGGTGGGTGAGTGGGTGGGTGAGTGTAAGAATGAGTGGGTGGGTGAGTGAGTGTGTGGGTGAGTGACTGTGTGCGTGAGTAAGTGAGTGGGTGAGTGACTGTGTGCGTGGGTGAGTGAGTGAGTGTAAGAATGAGTGGGTGGGTGAGTGAGTGTGTTTGGGTGTAAGAATCAGTGTGGGTGGGTGAGTGAGTGTAAGAATGAGTGGGTGGGTGAGTGAGTGTGTTTGGGTGTAAGAATCAGTGTGGGTGGGTGAGTGAGTGTAAGAATGAGTGGGTGGGTGAGTGAGTGTGTTTGGGTGTAAGAATCAGTGTGCGTGGGTGAGTGAGTGTAAGAATGAGTGGGTGGGTGGGTGAGTGTGTGGGTGGGTGTAAGAATAAGTGTGTGGGTGGGTGGGTGTAAGAATAAGTGTGTGGGTGGGTGGGTGAGTGTAAGAGCGCGTGGGTGAGTGAGTGTGTGGGAGGGGGCGAGTGAGTGGGTGGGTGGGGGCGAGTGAGTGGGTGGGTGGGTGAGTGTAAGAGTCAGTGGGTGAGTGTGTGTGGGGTGGGTGAGTAAGTGTGTAGGGTGGGTGAGTAAGTGTGTAAGGTGGGTGAGTGAGTGGGTGAGTGAGTGTGGGGTGGGTGAGTGAGAGGGTGAGTGAGTCTGGCTCGTCTTTAAGCGAGGTGTGAGTGATCTCTGAGTGAGTGAGTGATCGGTGAGTGACTACATCCTAACAATGCCACTGTGATTGTTGTGACAGCATCGACGCTGCTTCTCTGTGTACCCCCCCGTGTACACACCTGTGAATCTGTCTATATATAGAACGTGTATACTGTACGCATGCGTGTGTGTGTGGGTGTGATGTTACCTACTCTACAGGCGTGTATGTAGATGTAGGTATGTGTGTACCTGTGTATGTGTGCGCATTATGCACCCATGTAGCTATGTGTGTGTGTGTCACCTTTTGTATACTTGTGTGTGCATCTGTGTGTATGTGTGTGTGTATATATGGGGACCAGTACGTGTGTATTTGTCCTTGCCCCATACCTCCAATAAGCACGGTTGGCTACGTACCTGTACACACGTGTACCTGTGTGTGTATGTGTGGATATGAATGTGTACCTGTGTGTGTACCTGTGTATATGTACCTGTGTGTGTATATGTGCCTGTGTGTGTATGTGTGGATATGAATGTGTACCTGTGTGTGTACCTGTGTATATGTACCTGTGTGTGTACAGTACATGTACCTGTGTGTGTAGAGTACATGTACCTGTGTGTGTACAGTACATGTACCTGTGTGTGTACAGTACATTTACCTGTGTGTGTGTATGTACCTGTGTGTGTAGAGTACATGTACCTGTGTGTATCTGTGCATATGTACCTGTGTGTGTACAGTACATGTAACTGTGTGTGTAGATGTACCTGTGTGTGTGTACTAGTACCTGTGTGTGTACCTGTGTGTGTGTACTAGTACCTGTGTGTGTACCTGTGTGTGTGTACTAGTACCTGTGTGTGTACCTGTGTGTGTACCTGTGTGTGTGTACTAGTACCTGTGTGTGTACCTGTGTGTGTACCTGTGTGCGTGTGTGTGTACTAGTACCTGTGGACGTGTACCTGTGTGTGTATCTGTGTGCGTGTACCTGTGTGTGTGTACTAGTACCTGTGTGTATATGTATGTGTGTACATGTACCTGTGTGTATGTACCTGTGTGTACGTATACCTGTGTGTACGTGTACCTGTGTGTGTACGTGTACATGTATGTATGTACCTGTGAGAGTGTGTGTATGTGTATATGTGTGTACATGTACCTGTGTGTGTGTACCTGTATGTGTACGTGTACCTGTGTGTGTGTCTGTACTAGTACCTGTGTGTGTACGTGTACCTGTGGACGTGTACCTGTGTGTACGTGTACCTGTGTGTACGTGTACCTGTGCGTGTGTGTGTACTAGTACCTGTGTGTATGTACTAGTACCTGTGTGTGTACCTGTGTGTGTGTACGTGTACCTGTGTGTGTACGTGTACCTGTGTGTGTACTAGTACCTTTGTGTGTACCTGTGTGTGTGTACGTGTACCTGTGTACGTGTACCTGTGGACGTGTACCTGTGGACGTGTACCTGTGGACGTGTACCTGTGTGTACGTGTACCTATGTGTACGTGTACCTATGTGTGCGTGTACCTGTGTGTGTGTACGTGTACCTGTGTGTGTGTACCTGTGTGTACCTGTGTACCTGTGTGTGTGTACCTGTGTGTGTGTACGTGTACCTGTGTGTGTGTGTACCTGTGTGTACGTGTACCTGTGTGTACCTGTGTGTACGTGTACCTGTGTGTGTGTGTGTACCTGTGTGTACCTGTACCTGTGTGTGTGTACCTGTGTGTGTGTGTGTACGTGTACCTGTGTGTACGTGTACCTGTGTGTGTGTGTACCTGTGTGTACGTGTACCTGTGTGTGTGTACCTGTGTGTGTGTACGTATACCTGTGTGTACGTGTACCTGTGTGTGTGTACCTGTGTGTACGTGTACCTGTGTGTACCTGTGTGTGTACGTGTACCTGTGTGTGTGTGTACCTGTACCTGTGTGTGTACCTGTGTGTGTGTGTGTACGTGTACCTGTGTGTACGTGTACCTGTGTGTGCGTGTACTAGTACCTGTGTGTGTGTGTGTACCTGTGTGTGTGTGTACCTGTGTGTGTGTACCTGTGTGTGTGTACCTGTGTGTGTACGGGTGTGTACCTGTGTGTGTGTACTAGTACCTGTGGACGTGTAAACCCTCTCCACACGTTAACGAAGTCTCACCGCGTCCCCAACGTCGTCGCGGCGTCCCACCGCGAGGTCCACTCGGACACAACAAAAAGGAAACTTCACTTCCGGGGACAGGTGAAGTGGGGAGGGGGTGAAGTGGCTCGCGCCGCATACGTCATCAAGGTGGGGCCCGAGGGCGTGGCCTGATTGCGTGACGTCACCAGGGGGGCGGGCATGCTTCTAAAGGAATGTGTTCACGATTGGAATATTTATTTAAGTGCAAAAAATGTCAACAAATCACCCAAGAAACGAACACAAACAAATTTCGATGTAAAGCTTTCGTGACTGCAGGCATTCATCTTCTTGGTTCTTTCGGTAAAGTCACGTAGAAAGTTAATAAAATAATAGAATACGACGTTTCGATTGCAACACAAGCAACCGTCATCAGGTAGAACTAAATTTGAGAGAGAGACAAAACACAGACACGGAGACACACAGACAGACACACAAGCAGAGAGACACACATACAGAGACACACAGAGAGAGACACACACAGAGACACACAGTGAGAGAGACACAGAGAGAGACACACACAGAGACACACAGATACACACAGAGAGAGACAACACAGAGACACACAGAGAGAGAGACACACACAACATAGACACAGACAGACATACAAGCAAAGAGAGACAACACAGAGACACAGAGAGAGACACACAGAGACACACAACATAGACACACAGAGACAACACAGAGACACGCAGACAGACACACAGAGAGAGACAACACAGAGACACAGATAGAGAGACACACACACCATAGACACACAGACAGACACACAAGCAGAGAGACACACAAAGAGACACACAGAGAGAGAGACAACACAGAGACACAGAGAGAGACACACACACCATAGACACACAGACACACAAGCAGAGAGAGAGACACACACAGAGACACACAGAGACACACAGTGAGAGACACACAGAGAGACACACAGAGACACACAGATACACACAGAGAGAGACAACACAGACACACACAGAGAGAGAGAGAGAGAGAGACACACAACACAGACATACAAGCAGAGAGAGACAACACAGAGACACACAGAGAGAGACACAGAGAGACACGCAGAGAGACACGCACAGAGACACACAGAGACACACAAGCAGAGAGAGACACACAGAGACACACAGAGGCACACAGAGAGAGAGACACACAGAGACACACAGATACACACAGAGAGAGACACACACAGAGACACAGAGAGAGAGACACACACAACATAGACACAGACAGACATACAAGCAGAGAGAGACAACACAGAGACACACAGAGAGAGAGACACACAGAGACACACAGTGAGAGACACACACAGAGACACACAGATACACACAGAGAGAGACAACACACAGAGACACACAGATACACACAGAGAGAGAGACACACACAGAGACACACACAACATAGACACAGACAGACATACAAGCAGAGAGAGACAACACAGAGACACACAGAGAGAGAGACACACAGAGACACACAGTGAGAGACACACAGAGACACACACAGAGACACACAGATACACACAGAGAGAGACACACACAGAGACACACAGATACACACAGAGACAACACAGAGACACACAGAGAGAGACACACAGAGACACACAACATAGACACACAGAGACACACAGACAGACACACAAGCAGAGAGAGACACACAGAGACACACAGTGAGAGACACACACAGAGAGACACACAGAGACACACAGATACACAGAGAGAGAGAGACAACACAGACACACACAGAGAGAGACACAGAGAGAGAGACACACAACACAGACATACAAGCAGAGAGAGACAACACAGAGACACACAGAGAGAGAGACACACAGAGACACACAACATAGACACACAGAGACACACAGACAGACATACAAGCAGAGAGAGACACACACAACATAGACGCACAGAGAGAGACAACACAGAGACACACAGAGAGAGAGACACACACAACATAGACACACAGAGAGAGACAACACAGAGACACAGAGAGACACACACAACATAGACACACAGAGACAACACAGAGACACAGAGAGAGAGACACACACAACATAGACACACAGAGAGAGACAACACAGAGACACAGAGAGAGAGAGACACACAACATAGACACACAGAGACCCAATGTCTCTGTGTCGGGGCCTTAAACAATACCAAATGAATTACTTTTTGCAAATAATCAAATTACTGAATAAACCACACGCGGTGCTCGTTGTGCAAACAAAGTTAACAGACATTCTGTCATCGTCTATTGTTGATGTGAAGCTTTCGTGACCGCAGGAATCCACACTCGTTGGTTCTTTCGGTAAAGTCACGTAGAAAAAAAAAATACCAAAAAAAATTAAGATTTCGATTTAAAGCTTTCGTGACTGCAGGGATTCATCTTCTTGGTTCTTTCGGTAAAGTCACGTAGGTAAAACATTAAAATTAATAAAAGTAAAAGTAATTTTTTTATTTTATTTTACTTTTATTAAAATTAATTTTAATGTTTTACCTACGTGACTTTACCGAAAAAACCTAAGAATATGAATCCTTGCAGTTACGAAAGCTTCAAATCTAGAATCTTTCGGTAAAGTCACCACGTAGAATGGAAATAATAAAATGATAAAAATAAAACATAATAAAATAATTCTCACGACGTTTCGGCCACAACGCAAGCAGCCGTCCTCAGGTGGAGAACAGGTCTGTCGAGAAGACAGCGTCTGAAACGTCGTGAGAATTATTTTATTATGTTTTATTTTTATTATTTTATTATTTCCATTCTACGTGACTTTACCGAAAGAACCAAGAAGAAAAATTAAGATTTTTAGAAAAATAAAATTTGATTACATTTTATTTTACTTTTTCTACGTGACTTTACCGAAAGGGTATAGTGCAAAAACACACGAATCATAATTCTCACAGCTCGGTTCGTAGCAACGATATGGGGCCCTCCATAAATGACGTCACGCGATTTTTGTTCACAAAGAGCTTTACAGCTCTTCGGATTACCTTCTGCTGCAGTCTAAATACTGATTCTGGTTCAGAACGGGGGGGTAGGGCATCAGGGGCGATGACGTCATCCGCGGCGGTCGCATCATCGCGATGACGTCATGTTACGCGGGCAGGGGAGGGACAAAAATGCGGTGGCGACGTCACAAAGTCAATGTCACCGTTGCCCACGAGCGGCTTGGGCCTTGGAGACTCGTGACGTCATCAAGCGGAAGGTTTGCGAGTTGCTGCTGGGGACGTGACGTCATACCTGCCGAGGCGGCGTGGCCGCTTGTGACGTCGCCGCGGTGACGCCGCCGTCGTTGCGGAAATGACGTCGCCGGAAGTGAAACGTTTTTGTATTTTCTTGGTTTTTTCGGTAAAGTCACGTAGAAGGGAAATAGTTAATTAAACAATAAAAAATAATTAATTTAACAATAAAATGTTATTGTTTAATGTTACAATACAATTTTATTGTTTAATTTAACAATAAAATGTTATTGTTATTTTTTATTACTTTATTATTTCCCTCCTACCTGACTTTACCGAAAGAACCAAGAATATGAATCCCTGCAGTCACGAAAGCTTTAAATTGAAACATAATTGTATTTTAACGATCAAACGAGCCATTTTATTTCTAAGATGAAACGTGAATTAAACGTCTCCGTGAAAATAATTAATGAAGTGCGTTAGGGGCCGTCCATAGATGACGTCACGCGATTTTGGACGATTTTTGACCCCCCCCTCGTCACACGGCGTCACAAAAAGTCAGACCCCTCAAATATGACGTCACAAGGCTCTGCCCCACCCCCAAAAAATAATAAAACATGCTTCAAATCGCTTTAAACTATTGCCATTGTAGCGCGTATTTAATGTGGCGCTGCACTCTGATGTTGTAGGAGAAAACATTTATCAAAAAGTCAATTTAATTAAGTAGAGAACGTGTTGTCGATATTGATTTAAAGTTGCGCATTTTGACGTGCCGTCACATTTCTCAAACCCCGCCCCCCCTCGTCACACATCGTCATAAATGTCTGACCCCCACCCCTCCCTAGGTGCGTGACGTCATTTATGGACGGCCCCTAACTGGCTGTCGCTGTAACGTTCTTACACCGTGGCCCCTCCGTGACGTCTATAAACAAAGCACTTCATAGCTCATCGGATTTCTCCCACGTTATGAATATATTCTGATTTGCGATTCAATCGCAAAATATAAAAAAAATTAATTTTCCCGAGCACACATTTTTGTGTTATTGACCAACGTGTCAAGTGAAATGTATTCAGTCTCTAAACCTAGCACTGTCGATCCTAATCAGTGCCATGGTGAGCATGCAAACAGACGCGGCTCTGAACGTACATGGTGGCATTGCCATTGCTCTGTCCGCCTTGTGGCGGTCTCTGGTCTAACACCTCTGGTGTAGGCCAAACAGATTCACACACTCTACCTTACACGTATTGTTACACTCACTCACCTGCCCACTCATTGTTACACCCACACACTCATTCTTACACTCACCCACCCACACACTCATTCTCACTTACCCACTCACTCATTCTTACACTCACCCACTCACTCATTCTTAATCTTACCCACCCACACACTCATTCTTACATCACCCACCCACTCACTCATTCTTACACTCACCCACCCACTCACTCATTCTTACACTCACCCACCCACACACTCATTCTTACACTCACCCACCCACACATTCATTCTTACACTCACCCACCCACTCACTCATTCTTACACTCACCCACCCACTCACTCTTACACTCACCCACCCACTCACTCTTACACTCACCCACACACTCACTCTTACACTCACCCACCCACTCACTCTTACACTCACCCACACACACTCATTCTTACACTCACCCACCCACTCACTCATTCTTACACTCACCCACCCACACACTCATTGTTACACTCACCCACCCACAAACTCGTTCTGACACTGATTCACCCACTCACTCTTACACTCACCCACCCACACACTCATTCTTACACCCACCCACTCACTCATTCTAACACTCACCCACCCACAAACTCGTTCTGACACTGATTCACCCACTCACTCTTACACTCACCCACCCACACACTCATTCTTACACCCACCCACTCACTCATTCTAACACTCACCCACCCACAAACTCGTTCTGACACTGATTCACTCACTTATTCTTACTCACCCACTCATTCTTACACTCATCCATCCACTCATTCTTACACTCACCCACACACCCACTCACTCTTACACTCACCCACCCACTCACTCTTACACTCAACCACCCACTCACTCTTACACTCAACCACCCACACACTCTTACACTCACCCACACACTCACTCTTACACTCACCCACACACACACTCACTCTTACACTCACCCACCCACTCACTCACCCGCACATTGACCAAGAGGCATGGACACAGATCCGGTATCAATGTTCGTGATTCCTTCGCCGCTCGCTCTTAAAACGCGCAACAGGACACTTGAGATGCACAGACTGTCCGCTACCGAACGTACACTTATAAATTACACGGCAGTTAATATGAAATAAGGCACTTTTTTATATATTTAAGTCATTAACCATTACTATAGTTCGACATAAACAGTATTGTCATCGTCACATCATCACGGAAGAGACGTCGCGACCTCACCCGGTCTGCGTTCACGTTCGCCACTTTAAACTCCTTTATTCAACCACGAGTGAGTTCCCCGTTGAGATTCAAGGTCTCCGGTTGGTTGAACTCCTTTATTTAACCACGTGTGAGTTTACACCATTGGAACCTCATTTGCCAGTAAAAAGAATATGACAATTGGTTTTTTACCCTTCTATCTGGCAACAAATCTGACACCTTTTTTACAAGGAGTCATGTTTGCATAGACCACAATACCTGTGTCATCTGGCCCAACCCATGTGAGACTAGGCTCTAAGGAAAGCTGTCTCGGGTGTGGACCAATCAACTTCAAGGACAGTGCACACATTATCAGAGTTATGTTTTTTGTTTGCATTATGACTGCAGGTATTGTGGTCTATGCAAACATGACTCCTTGTAAAAAAAGGTGTCAGTTTTGTTGCCAGATAGAAGGGTAAAAAAACAATTATCACGTGAGTTCCCCATTGAGATTCAAGGTCTCTGATTGGTTAAACTCCTTTATTTAACCACGTGTGAGTTCCCCGCTGAGATTCAACGTCTCTGATTGGCTGAACTCCTTTATTCAACCACGTGTGAGTTCCCCGCTGAGATTCAACGTCTCTGATTGGCTGAACTCCTTTATTCAACCACGTGTGAGTTCCCCGTTGAGATTCAAGGTCTCTGATTGGTTGAACTACTTTATTTAACCACGTGTGAGTTCCCCGTTGAGATTCAACGTCTCTGATTGGCTGAACTACTTTATTTAACCACGTGTGAGTTCCCCGTTGAGATTCAAGGTCTCCGATTGGCTGAACTACTTTATTTAACCACGTGTGAATTCCCCATTGAGATTCAAGGTCTCTGATTGGTTGAACTACTTTATTCAACCACGTGAGTTCTCCGTTGAGATTCAAGGTCTCTGATTGGCTGAACTCCTTTATTTAACCACGTGTGAGTTCCCCGTTGAGATTCAAGGTCTCTGATTGGTTGAACTACTTTATTCAACCACGTGTGAGTTCCCCGTTGAGATTCAACGTCTCTGATTGGTTGAACTACTTTATTTAACCACGTGTGAGTTCCCCGTTGAGATTCAACGTCTCTGATTGGCTGAACTACTTTATTCAACCACGTGTGAGCTCCCCGTTGAGATTCAACGTCTCTGATTGGATGAACTCATTTATTTAACCACGTGTGAGTTCCCCGTTGAGATTCAACGTCTCTGATTGGCTGAACTACTTTATTCAACCACGTGTGAGTTCCCCGTTGAGATTCAACGTCTCCGATTGGCTGAACTCCTTTATTCAACCACGTGTGAGCTCCCCGTTGAGATTCAAAGTCTCTGAGCGAATGACGGCGCACGGTCACTCTCACAACCCCCTCCCCGCCTCGCGTCGCGTCCTACTTATAGGTAGACTCAGCCCAAAAAAACTAACACACACAAACCTATCATCATTGACGTCAATGCTTTAAAATAACTTCGCTTGCCGAGTTGCATAAAGTGTCTATGTACACATGCGCGCGCTCACGTTTCATCGTTTGGCACATTAATCAAGGGACGATTTAGAGCGAAAACACACACGGGGGGGAAATAGAAAAAAATAAAAACTTTAACTGGGCAAAAAAAAATAGAAGCCAAAGGTGCAGCTTCTGAAACTTCCCGACTCACGCCACTGCTAGCGGAAGGAGACTCCAACTCCTATAGAGGCAGCTAGAGGCAGGGGGAGGGAGGGAGGGGGGGAGCTTTAGACGGAGGGGGGGTCCCCCCTTCTAGAGAGGGGGGAGGGGAAGAGGGAGAGGGTTCGAGCGGGGGGCCTCCCTCCAGAGAGAGAGGCGGGGGGCCCCCTCTAGAGAGGGGGGAGGGGAAGAGGGAGAGGGCTTGAGAAGGGGGCCCCCTCCAGAGAGAGAGGGGGCCCCCCATTAAGAGAGAGGGAAGGGAAGGGAGAGGGGGTCTCGAGGGGGGGCCCCCCTCTAGAGAGAGAGGGAGGGGGCGAGAGAGCGAGCGAGTGAGCGAGAGAGTGAGCGAGAGAGTGAGCTAGAGAGGGGGGGTTTACATAAAGCCAAGTTTTTAAAAAATGTATTTAAAAAATTTACGAAATGATGAACGAAGCAAAGTGCCGAATACACCGAGCATCTTCTTGTTTCCACTGATCGTAAAAAAAGAGATGGAGGGGGGGCCCGCCTCCATAGAGAGTTATGGCGTCCTGTTCACCGAAACCTTCTGTAAAGTTTGCTCTGCAAAGCTCATCTCACCCAGTGGAGGGCAGCCCATCCCCGCTCGAACTGTGCCACTCGCCAGCCGTGTTGATCGCTTGCTACTGAAACCTCTGATGCCGCGATTATTCCACCGGTCAACACACTTTTTTAAATCCTTTAAATCCTTTATATTAAGTTCGCTTGCTTGCTTGCTTTGGACCGTGCAAATCTTTCGGTCGTTTTTTAACCCACTTCCCGTGATCCAATCGAGCTGACATTTTCCACACAGACTCGTTGTGCGTGACAATTAATGTTAATGAAAATTTTTTTTCCAAAATTTTACACTTTTTAGGACAAAAATATTATATTTAATTACCAATTGCTTAATGGTGCAATGCAATCATCTGACCCATAGGTGGCAGCCATCTCAAGCCAGAGGACGAGAGGACTCTAGCCGCCACGCATATAAAGGATTTATAGTGAAAAACTTTGTTTTTACGGGTTATACTTATTCTGGCATAAGGTATTCCAACGGTTCTAAGGTAATTTTGGGGTGCCGATTCCAAATTTGGCATCATATTTTGTCTATCACATGAGGTTTTTGAGATATCAAATATTGCATTTTCAATAAAAACTGCACAAGAAAAATATTAAATGAATGTGGATATCTACATAAAATGATATTATAAACACACTATCCTAAAAATACAGCAAACATATTTTAACACTAAAGCAGTCACTGACTCGCAACAACTTGCAATCATAAGTGACAGAGTTAATTTCGGGTAAGATCAATGAAAACGGGGTATGCCGATAGCATAAAATGAGATGTGATAGAGCAAATCTGAGATCAGGTTTGGAATCGGCACCCTGAAATTAGTCTAAAACAGCTGCAAAAGTCCAGGCCAGAAAAACAAGTTTTTTTTTATTGACCAGTAATTATTGTTACGGTGATGATTACACTGGTCAAAAAAAAACTTGTTTTTCTGGCCTGGACTTTTGCAGCTGTTTTAGACTAATTTCAGGGTGCTGATTCCAAATCTGATCTCAGATTTGCTCTATCACATCTCATTTTATGCCATTGGCATACCCCATTTTCATTGATTTTACCCAAAATTAACTCCGTCACTTATGATTGCAAGTTGTTGCGAGTCAGTGACTGCTTTAGTGTTAAAATATGGTGCTGTATTTTTAGGATATTGTGTTTATAATATCATTTTATGTAGATATCCACATTTATTTAATATTTTTCTTCTGCAGTTTTTATTGAAAATTCAATATTTGATATCTCAAAAATGTGATAGGCAAAAAGCTGATGCCAGATTTGGAAACAGCACCCCAAAATTACCTTAAAACCGTCTACGGGTCTATGTGTGAGTCCACGGGTCTCTGTGTGAGTCTACGGGTCTCTGTGTGAGTCTGTGGGTCTCTGTGTGAGTCTGTGGGTCTCTGTGTGAATCTACGGGTCTCTGTGTGAGTCTATGGGTCTCTGTGTGAGTCTATGGGTCTCTGTGTGAGTCTATGGGTCTCTGTGTGAGTCTATGGGTCTCTGTGTGAGTCTATGGGTCTCTGTGTGAGTCTGTGGGTCTCTGTGTGAGTATATGGGTCTCTGTGTGAGTCTATGGGTCTCTGTGTGAGTCTATGGGTCTCTGTGTGAGTCTATGGGTCTCTCTGTGTGTGGGTCTCCATGTGAGTCTATGGGTCTCTGTGTGACTCTATGGGTCTATGTGTGACTGTATGGGTCTCTGTGTGAGTCTACGGGTCTCTGTGATGACGCCAAAAGAGATGACGCTAAACGGGATGACGCTAAACGAAATGACGCTAAACGGGATGACGCTAAGGCTACACGGGGAACAACGCGGACGAGGCGTAACACGTAACACACGGAGGTAATCACGACATCGCCACGTGATTAACCCAGTGCCAACGTCCCCAGTGGGTGGACGAGCCGACGTCGAGGCGACGTTGAGGCGACGTTGAGGCAACGTTGAGGCAACGTTGGGCCCAACGTTCCATGTGCCGTGTTCCGGGCACCCGGTTCACTTCCAACGTTGACCCAACGTTGACCCAACGTTGACCCAACGTTGAGCCAACGTTGTCCCAACGTTGAGCCCAACGTTCCATGTGCCGTGTTCCGGGCACCCGGTTCACTTCCAACGTTGACCCAACGTTGACCCAACGTTGGGCCAACATTCCACGTTTACCCCGGGCCAAGGAGTGAAGCGATACGAGCAGCCGCCGGAGTCGTTTGAGGCTGCTCGTTGAGGGGAGGGGTTGGGGGGGGGTTGGGGGGGGTTGGGGGGGGGGGGGGTTGGGGGGGTTGGGGCAGGGGTTGGGGGGGTTGGGGGGGGTTGGGGGGGTTGAGGGGAGGGGGTTGGGGGGGTTGGGGGGGGGGGTTGGGGGAGGGGTTGGGGGGAGGGGGTTGGGGGGGGGGCTCTGTCAATGAGTGAATGACTTTCAATCGACCTCCTGGCTCGCTGCGCCGACCCCACGGTGTATAAACGGACGTCGGACGAACGTCGGTCGGACGTTTAACGCAAACAAACAGCGGCGGACTTCCCTCGCGGACGGATCACATGTTAACTGGGCACCCCGGAATACCCGGAGCGTCAGGCTCAACGTCAGGCCAACGTCGGGTCCAACGTCGGGCCCAACGTCGGGCCCAACGTCAGCCCAACGTCGGACCCAACGGGTCCAACCTCGTGCGGCAGAGGTCGCTAACGGGTTTTGATTCCTTACCCGTACCCGTACCCGGTCGTACCCGTACCCTACCCGTACCCGGCCGGGTTACGGGTAGGGTACGGGTATCGGGTACCCGATTGCGACCTCTGGGATGAAGCCACGTTGCAGGCGCGGGTGGGTTGATTCTAAGAAACTTGAATTGTGAGAAGAGACAAGACGTTGGGAAATGAGTGACAAACGGTGACTCACCAGTGACTCACGGCCTACCCGTACCCGTACCCGGCCGCACCAGGGTCGCAAACGGCTACCTGTACCCGTACCCGGCCGGAGGGGAAGTATGGACGGATGACAGCGCCTGGTCAAAGGCTAAACTGGCCGAGCGGTTCCTTAAACGTTAACATTGACGATTTTACTCAAAGTAATAAAAATAATAGAGACCTTGGGTTCAGTTTTCTGAGTGAATTGTAAGTGTCAGTGTTTAAAGAACGCTACGCGAATTCTAACTCGGGTGATTTTATCTCCTCGTTTAAAACAGCTTTTAAAAATCACTTTCGGAAGCCGTTAATTGTGGGAAATGTAAAACCACGCAGCGTGTCAGCCAATCATCTGTCAGCTAACCGGCACGCCGCATCAGCCAATCATCTGTCAGCTAACCCCAACGCATCAGCCAATCATCTGTCACCTAACCGGCACGCTGCATCAGCCAATCATCTGTCAGCTAACCGGCATACCTCATCAGCCAATCATCTGTCAGCTAACCCCAACGCATCAGCCAATCATCTGTCAGCTAACCGGCACACCGCATCAGCCAATCAGGGTTCCCAGCTCCTCAACCCCAAGGTCCCAGCAGCCAATCACGCGTCAGACAACCGACACCACGTGAGCCAATCACGCGCCACACCCCAACAGCCCGACCCCTCAAGCGTCCCAGCAGCCAATCACCCATCAGCTAACCGGGCACTACTTCAGCCAATCACGCCTCAGATAACCGGGCACCACGTCAGCCAATCACGTGCCACCCCAACAGCCCGACCCCTCAAGCGTCCCAGCAGCCAATCACGCGTCAGATAACGACACCACGTGAGCCAATCACGCGCCACACCCCAACAGCCCGACCCCTCAAGCGTCCCAGCAGCCAATCACACGTCAGATAACCGGCACCACGTGAGCCAATCACGCGCCACACCCCAACAGCCCGACCCCTCAAGCGTCCCAGCAGCCAATCACACGTCAGCTAACCGGGCGCCACCACGAGCCAATCACGCGCCACCCCAACAGCCCGACCTCTCAAACGTCCCAGCAGCCCAATCGCGCGTCACCTTACTGGCCAACACCGCATCAACCAATCACGCGCCAGCCCCTCCCCCCCCCCTCCGCCCCCCCGTCCCCCCGCCCCACACCCTCCAACCAATCAGGCGCCGTCGTCTCCCCACAGGCAGAGGTTACGGGAGGGGACGATGAACTCGAAGGTCCAGCACTTGCTGCAGGCCCGCACTCCGCACGTCCGCACGTCCGACCCTCCAGGGCTTCCCTCCTCGCGATCTCCTCCCACGCCCTGCTGCTGCTGCTGCTGCAGGCGCTGCTGCTGCTGCTGCTGCAGCTGAGCCACCTTGCACTTGCGCAGTCCGCACGGCAGCCACTCGACGCAGACGGCGCAGCGGCAGACGCAGGGCGCGGAGGGCGAGCGAGACTCGCGGCACCGTGGCGAGGCCGGCGAGGGAGGCGGCGACGGTGACGGCGGCGGCGGCGGCGGCGGTGAAGATGGCGGCGGCGGTGAGAAGGAAGGCGGCGAGCCCGGTGGTGGCGAGGGGGCGGGCGAGACGGGGAGGTTGAGCTGAGCGAGGATGGTCATCACCGGAGGCCCGCCGCCTGTGCCACGGGAGAGGGAGGAAGGGAGGACAGAGAAAAAGATTAAGGTCCCCCGTGTAGCTGGTAACCCCTTGGCACAGGTAACCCCTCCACCTTCAATTAATTACCACAAAACCGTGAGAAAAATATCAGCTAAGCTTGTGCCAGAGGCCCCGGGGGGACAGGCGTCTATGATGTCTCCTGGCCAAACCCCATTTGGCGGAGCCAGGAGACTGAATCTTCACCCTCGGGGTTCCTCCACAAACAGCAAAAAGCCACTGCGGGTGGCCACGTGGAATGTTCGAACGCTCCCTGCGGAGGAGAGGCTGCCACTCCTTTGTCGGGAGCTGGGCCGGTACCGCCTGGATCTCTGCGGTATTCAGGAGGTCCGGTGGACCGGCTCTGGCTCCTGCCACCATGAGGGGTGGACAGTCCTCCACTCGGGGCAGGAGACTGCCAAACAACAGGGAGTGGCTTTTCTTCTGAACAAACGAATGAAGGGGGCGTGGGAGCGTGGCGGTAAGGTGTGGGAAGCTGTAAGCCCCAGGCTACTTTGGGCTCGCCTTCCCATCAACCGGAGGTGAGGTGTGGTGGTCATGGTTACTTATGCCCCCACCAAAGATGAACATCAGTGGAGAGATGCAGGCAAGGCCGATGAGTAAGATGCCTTTGATAACCTCCTGTCACAGGTGCTAGTTAAAGTGGCCCCTCGAGATAGAGTCATCTTGTTGGGTGACTTTAATTCCTGAGTTGGTCATGATGCTGGTCTGGAGTGATTGGAAGGCATGGGCCAGATCATTCAATAACAACGCTGGGAGGCTGCAATATTTTTGTGCAGCCCATGGGCTTGTAATTACCAACACGCTGTTCCGGTATCGACGCATCTGCACAATATATAGTGACGAAACAGCAGATGCGAGCCCATGTCCTTGACACCAGGACCTAACGTGGAGCTGATCTGCCCACTGACCATCGATTTTTCATCTTTAATATGCGCCTGCCATACTTCCACTCCGGTGGTGGATGTACACCCAGGACCCCATTCAAACCCACAGTGGGATGGTCTCAGCTAGCTGATGAAAGTTGCAAGTGAGAATTTCATGATGGCTTGCAGCTGGGGTTGGCATTGTCTCCCACTTCTGATGCCGAGGGAAATGGGTGAGATTTAGGACTGTGGCTCATGCAGCTGCAATGGCTGCTTTGGGTACACGGTCCAAACCTCCCCAGAGACCCTGGCTGACAGAGGAGGCGTTCAGGCTGGCGGAGAAAACCCGACAGGCCCACTCTCATCGGCTACAGCATCCCACGTCAGAGATTGAGGAGGCTTACCGCAGCCTTCGCTCGGAGGTTCGGAGAGCCATGAGGCACTGCAAGGATGGGTGCTGAGGAGATAGAGTCTGCCTCAGTGGCCCGTGATCACAAATCACTATTTAACTCCATCAAAAAAGTAACTTGCAGTGCCACACCTATTACCATCATTTAGGGGTAAGAACGGTGATCCTATCTCTGACCCCCAGGAACAGGTTTGCAGATTTGCTGGGCATTTCTGTGAGGTATTGGGAGAGGGGAAAATCCCTCAGACTGGAAAACATCGTGGCACAAAGTGGGGATGACCCTGCTGAGGCTGCGGTGCCTCAAATATTGGAAGAAGTCACCCCCTGTGAGTGGCTGGCTGAGATGCCATCTGTTTAGGAAAAGTGCCAGGCAGAGATGATCTCCCAAGCGAAATGCTGAGGGAGGGTGGCGTTTGTGCACAGGCTTTCCTAGATGACATCATAACAACAGTCTGGACCACTGGACGGGTTCCGCAGGACTGGAAGGATGCCCTGGTGGTCCCCCTCTTTAAGAAGGGGGACCGTACCGACTGTAACAACTACAGGGGCATCTCACTCCTCAGTGTGCCGGGAAAGGTCCTGGCAAGGATTACTCAACATCGCCTTGCTAGGCACGCTGAGGAGAGGCTTGCGGAGCCCCAATGCAGTTTCAGGAAAGGGCGGTCCTGCACAGATGCCATGTTTTCTGTCCGTCTGCTACAGCAGAGGTGTAGGGAATTCCAACAAGACCTACATCTCTGATTTATTGACCTGGTCAAGGCCTATGATACCATGAGTAGGCCTGGGCTCTGGGTTGTTCTTCGTGCTTTCGGAGTCCCTGACCCTCTGCTCACGATCATTAAGTACCTTCATGATGGTGAGCGGGCCCGGGTAAAACTATGTGGCCTGGAGTCGGAGCCATTCCCTGTACACCTTGGGGTGCGACAGGGATGTCCTCTGGCTCCCACATTATTTAACCGGGAGAATTTCCATTTTCGGAGTCCCTGACTCTCCGCGTGTCTCTGCGTGCGTGTCTCTGCGTGCGTGTCTCTGCGTGCGTGTCTCTGCGTGCGTGTCTCTGCGTGCGTGTCTCTGCGTGCGTGTCTCTGCGTGCGTGTCTCTGCGTGCGTGTCTCTGCGTGCGTGTCTCTGCGTGCGTGTCTCTGCGTGCGTGTCTCTGCGTGCGTGTCTCTGCGTGCGTGTCTCTGCGCGTGTGTTTCTGCGCGCGTGTCTCTGAGCGCGTCTCACCGCGGTTGAGGGCCCGCACGGTGTCGGCGTTGCTGTACGCCGCGTCCCAGGCGTCGGTGCAGGCGCTGTAGAGGCGGGCTGCGCGCTCCGTCGCGTTGCTCAGCGCCACCAGCAGCTCCATGCGTAGCGTCTCAGCGGGGCGGCTCTCTCCCGCACCGCGCACCACCGCCGAGTTCCGCTGCACCGACACCGGCACACACCGCAACGCTCACCGCAACGCTCACCGAGCCGCTCACCGCACAGCTCACCACCGCACAGCGGGGTTCCCTCTGTGCCGCCGCCACCGCCGCCGCCACAACACCGCTCACCACCACCACCGCTCACCACCACCACCATTCACCACCGCGAGAGTTCCTTTGTGCCACCACCAACGCCACCACCGCCACCACCACCACCACCACACTACACACCACCACACACACAACCACACCACACACCACCACACACACAACCACACCACACACCACCACACACACCACACACGGCCATCGTGAACCCAAGCTGGTGAGTGGGCTGGTGAGTGGACTGGTGAGCGTGGTGGTGAGTGAACTGGTGAGCGTGGTGGTGAGTGGGCTGGTGAGTGAGCTGGTGAGCGTGGTGGTGAGTCAGCTGGTGAGTGAGCTGGTGAGTGGGCTGGTGAGTGAGCTGGTGAGTGAGCTGGTGAGTGGGCTGGTGAGTGGGCTGGTGAATGGGTTGGTGAGCGTGCTGGTGAATGTGGTGGTGAGCGTGGTGGTGAGTGAGCTGGTGAGTGGGCTGGTGAATGGGTTGGTGAGCGTGCTGGTGAATGTGGTGGTGAGCGTGGTGGTGAGTGAGCTGGTGAGTGGGCTGGTGAATGGGTTGGTGAGCGTGCTGGTGAATGTGGTGGTGAGCGTGGTGGTGAGTGGGCTGGTGAGTGGGCTGGTGAATGGGTTGGTGAGCGTGCTGGTGAATGTGGTGGTGAGCGTGGTGGTGAGTGAGCTGGTGAGTGGGCTGGTGAGTAAGCTGGTGAGTGAGCTGGTGAGTGGGCTGGTGAGTGGGCTGGTGAATGAGCTGGTGAGTGAGCTTGTGAGTGGGCTGGTGAGTGGGTTGGTGAGCGTGGTGGTGAGCGTGGTGGTGAGTGGGTTGGTGAGCGTGGTGGTGAGTGGACTGTTGAGTGGGCTGGTGAGCGTGCTGGTGAATGTGGTGGTGAGTGAGCTGGTGAGTGGGCTGGTGAGCGTGGTGGTGAGCGTGGTGGTGAGTGGGTTGGTGAGCGTGGTGGTGAGTGGACTGTTGAGTGGGCTGGTGAGTGAGCTTGTGAGTGGGTGGTGAGTGAGCTGGTGAGTAGACTGGTGAGCGTGGTGGTGAGTGGACTGTTGAGCGGGCTGGTGAGCGTGGTGGTGAGCGTGGGGTGAGCATGGTGGTGAGTGGACTGTTGAGCGTGGTGGTGAGCGTGGGGTGAGCGTGGTGGTGAGCGTGGTGGTGAGCGTGGTGGTGAGCGTGGGGTGAGCGTGGGGTGAGCGTGGGGTGAGCGTGCGGTGAGCGTGGGGTGAGCGTGGTGGTGAGGGGCGCCACCTGGCGGAGTTTGCTGACGGACTCTGGCGAGAGGACTTCGCGTGCGTGGAGTCGCGCGATGAAGCAGCTCGTGCGGTACTCATCCTGGCCACGCTCCATCTCCCCCAGCACCAGCACCTTGAAGACCTTCACTCCCTGTGTGACACACACACACACACAGTGACACACACACACAGTGTGACACACACAGTGACACACACACACAGTGACACACACACAGTGCGGTACTCATCCTGACCACGCTTTATCTCCCCCAGCACCAGCACCTTGAAGACCTTCACTCCCTGTGTGACACACACACACAGTAACACACACACACACAGTGTGACACACACAGTGACACACACACACAGTGACACACACACACAGTGACACACACACAGTGCGGTACTCATCCTGACCACGCTCCATCTCCCCCAGGACCAGCACCTTGAATACCTTCACTCCCTGTGTGACACACACAGTGACACACACACACAGTGACACACACACACAGTGACACACACAGTGAGACACACACAGTGACACACACAGTGACACACACACACACACAGTGACACACACACACACACAGTGACACACACACACACAGTGACACACACACACACAGTGACACACACAGTGTGACACACACACACAGTGTGACACACACACACAGTGTGACACACACACAGTGTGACACACACACAGTGTGACACACACACAGTGACACACACACAGTGACACACACATAGTGACACACACACAGTGACACACACACAGTGACACACAGTGACACACACACAGTGACACACACACAGTGACACACACACACACAGTGACACACACAGTGTGACACACACACACAGTGTGACACACACACAGTGACACACACACAGTGACACACACACAGTGTGACACACACACACACAGTGACACACACACAGTGTGACACACACACACAGTGACACACACACACACACAGTGTGACACACACACACAGTGTGACACACACAGTGTGACACAGTGTGTGTCAGTGTGTGTGTCAGTTTGTGTGTGTCAGTGTGTGTGTGTCAGTGTGTGTCAGTGTGTGTGTGTCAGTGTGTGTGTGTGTCAGTGTGTGTGTGTGTCAGTGTGTGTGTGTCACTGTGTGTGTGTGTCACTGTGTGTGTCAGTGTGTCAGTGTGTGTGTGTGTGTCAGTGTGTGTGTGTGTCAGTGTGTGTGTCAGTGTGTGTGTCAGTGTGTGTCAGTGTGTGTCAGTGTGTGTGTGTCACTGTGTGTGTGTCACTGTGTGTGTCAGTGTGTCAGTGTGTCAGTGTGTATGTGTCAGTGTGTGTGTGTGTGTCACTGTGTGTGTGTGTCACTGTGTGTGTCAGTGTGTCAGTGTGTGTGCGTCACTGTGTGTGTGTCAGTGTGTGTGTGTGTCACTGTGTGTGTGTGTGTCAGTGTGTGTGTGTCAGTGTGTGTGTGTCAGTGTGTCAGTGTGTGTCACAGTGTGTGTGTGTCAGTGTGTGTGTGTCACTGTGTGTGTCAGTGTGTCGGTGTGTGTGTGTCAGTGTGTCAGTGTGTATGTGTCAGTGTGTGTCAGTGTGTGTGTGTCAGTGTGTGTCAGTGTGTGTGTCAGTGTGTGTGTATCAGTGTGTGTCAGTGTGTGTGTGTGTGTCAGTGTGTGTGTGTCACTGTGTGTGTCAGTGTGTCAGTGTGTGTGTGTCAGTGTGTGTCAGTGTGTGTGTGTGTGTCAGTGTGTGAGCGTGTGAGTGTGTGTCAGTGTGTCAGTGTGTGTGTCACTGTGTGTGTCAGTGTGTGTGTGTCAGTGTGTCAGTGTGTGTGTGTCACTGTGTGTGTGTGTCACTGTGTGTGTCACTGTGTGTGTCAGTGTGTGTGTGTCAGTGTGTGTCAGTGTGTGTGTGTGTCAGTGTGTGAGCATGTGAGTGTGTGTCAGTGTGTCAGTGTGTGTGTGTCACTGTGTGTGTGTGTCAGTGTGTGTGTGTCAGTGTGTGTATGTGTCAGTGTGTGTGTCAATGTGTCAGTGTGTGTGTGTCACTGTGTGTGTGTGTCAGTGTGTGTGTGTCAGTGTGTCAGTGCGGGGTGAGAAAAATGAGTCCCACGGGGGAGAGGGAAGGATTTGGGGGAAGATCTCCGGTTTGTAACGACTTACAGATGTGCCGCGTGTGTATGTGCACTCACACACACACAATACACACACAGACAAAGAACCCCGTGTAGCCTTCACAGACTGTTGGGGCAAGTGCTGTTAGCGAGCAGCACCTATGAAGGCCGGCACGGCACACGAGGAGGTGGGTGGGTGGCCAGCACCACGCCCGGCCGCCTTTGTCTCCCCAGTGGCGATGTCTACTACACACCGCTACACCAGGCTTACACATTTGAGGCCGAGTCGACCTAGGGGATGCCCAGGGACCGGTTCTGATAATCGTCGCTCATGTTGGTGACCGTGAGCGGGAATGGAACTCGGGTCGCCGGGTTCGTAGCGCAGCGTAGCGCTAACCGCTGCACCACCGCTCCCCACTACACACACGCACGCACTTTCACTCACACTCACTCAATCGTCCACCCACCCACTCACTCCACGGCGAACTCACTCACCCGTGCACTCACCGTCACTCACCCATCCACTCACCCACCCACCCGCTCGCCCACTCGCTCGCCCACCCACCCACTCACTCACCCACCCACTCACTCACCCACTCACCCACTCACTCACCCACTCACCCACTCACTCACCCACTCACCCACCCACCCACTCACCCCCCACTCACCCCCCACCCACTCACCCGCTCACCCACTCACCCACCCACTCACTCGTATGCTCACCCACCCACCCACTCACCCACCCACTCACTCACCTTCTCACCCACTCACTCACTCACCCACCCACTCACCCACTCACTCGTATGCTCACCCATCCACCAATTCACTCCACCTCCCCACTGTTCACCGAACCACTCATTCCCACCCGCTCACCAACCCACCCGCTCACCAGTGTGTGTGTGTGTGCGTGCGTGTGTGTGATTGTGTGCGTGTGTGAGATCGTGAGCGTGTGTGAGATCGTTAGTGTGTGATTGTGAGTGTGTGAGTGTGTTGCAAGTATGTGTGAGTGTGCGAATGTGTTATTTTATGGGCGTGAGTGTGCGTGTGTTTGTTAGTGTGCGAGTTTGTGCGTGTGTGTGTTTGTGCGTGTGCATGCGTGTGGGTGTGTGTGCGTGCGTGCGAGTGTGCGTGTTTGAGGTTGTGTGCGAGGTTGTGCGTGAGTGTCGTGAGTGTGCGTGTGTGTGCGCGAGTGTGTGTGCTTGAGTGAGCGAGCGTGTGTGTGTTGTGAGTCTGCGTGTGGGAGTGTTGTGAGTGTGTGTATGTGCGTGTTTGTGTGTGTTTGTGCGTGAGTGTGTGTGTGAGTGTGTGAGGTTGTGTATGTGTGAGTGTGCGTGAGTGTGTGTATGTGTGTGTGAGTGTGCGTGAGTGTGTGCGTGAGTGTGTGAGGTTGTGTATGTGTAAGTGTGTGAACGTGTGTGTGAGTGTGTGAGTGTGTGTGAGTGTGTGAGTGTGTGTATGTGTAAGTGTGTGAGCGTGTGTGTGAGTGTGTGAGTGTGTGCGTGAGTGTGTGTGAGTGTGTATGTGTGAGTGTGTGTGTGAGTGTGTGTAAGTGTGTGAGTGTGTGTGTATGTGCATGTATGTGCGTGAGTTTGCGTGTGTGAGTGTGTGTGTATGTGCATGTATGTGCGTGAGTGAGTGTGTTTAAGTGTGTGAGTGTGTGTGTATGTGAGTGTATGTGCGTGAGTGTGCGTGGGCGGTGTGTGTGTATGTGCATGTATGTGAGTGTGTGTGTGTGCGTGTATGTGCGTGAGTGTGTATGTGTAAGTGTGTGTATGTGAGTGTATGTGCGTGAGTGTGTGTGTGCGTGTGTGTGTGTGCGTGAGTGTGTGTGTGTAAGTGTGTGTGTGTGCGTGTATGTGCGTGAGTGTGCGTGGGCGGGGTGTAGTTGTGGTAAGTGAAGGCGTCACGTGTCTCCATTGTACTTTAGGAATCCCCAACCCAACCCCAGCGTACAGTGTGTGTCTGTGTGTGTGTCTGTGTGTCTATGTGTATGTGTGTGTCTGTGTATGTGTGTGTCTGTGTGTGTGTGTGTCTGTGTGTGTGTCTGTGTGTGTCTGTGTGTGTGTGTACGTGTCTGTGTGTGTCTGTGAGTGTGTGTGTGTGTCTGTGTGTGTGTGTGTGTCTGTGTGTGTGTCTGTGTGTGTGTGTCTGTGTGTGTGTCTGTGTGTGTGTGTGTCTGTGTGTTTGTGTGTGTGTCTGTGTGTCTGTGTGTGTGTGTCTCTGTGTGTGTCTGTGTGTGTGTGTGTGTGTCTGTGTGTGTGTGTGTCTGTGTGTGTGTCTGTGTGTGTGTCTGTGTGTGTGTCTGTGTGTCTATGTGTGTGTGTGTGTCTGTGTGTCTGTGTGTGTCTGTGTGTGTGTGTGTCTGTGTGTCTGTGTGTGTGTCTGTGTGTCTGTGTGTGTGTCTGTGTGTGTGTCTGTGTGTGTGTGTGTCTGTGTGTGTGTGTGTCTGTGTGTGTGTCTGTGTGTGTGTGTGTGTCTGTGTGTGTGTGTGTGTATGTGTGTCTCTGTGTGTGTGTGTCTGTGTGTGTGTGTGTCTGTGTGTGTGTGTCTGTGTGTGTGTCTGTGTGTGTGTCTGTGTGTGTGTGTGTCTGTCTGTGTGTGTCTGTGTCTGTGTGTGTGTGTGTCTATGTGTGTCTATGTGTGTGTCTGTGTGTGTCTGTGTGTGTGTCTGTGTGTGTGTGTGTGTCTGTGTGTATGTCTGTGTGTGTATGTGTGTGTGTCTGTGTGTCTATGTGTGTGTCTATGTGTGTATGTCTGTGTGTGTGTCTGTGTGTGTGTGTACGTGTTGGATGGCTGAGTGGGTGGGTACTCTGGACAAGTGCTGGTGACCTCCCCCTCCACCTTCAATTAAATCACAAAGGGGCCCACAGAGAAAAGATCAAAGTTAACTCTGCGCCCGGAGATCCCGCCCCAGTGGGACAGGCGTCTATGACGTCACCTACCCCCTCCCTCCACCCCGCACCGCCCCCACCCCTCCCCAACCACGAGTGGCCACGTGGGAGTGCCCGAACGCTCAACTGCGTAGGAGAGGCTGCCGTTTGCCCGTCGGGAGCTGGACCGGTAAACCGCCTTTGACCGTCTCTGCGACACCGCAGGTTCCGGTGGTCCTGGTTCTGGCTCCATTCGCTACGAGGGGTGGGGCAGTCCTCCACTCGGGTGGTGGGGTGGTGCAGGACATTGCCAAACAACAGGGAGCGGCTCTGCTACTGAATAAAAGAATGAAGGGGGCGCGTGGGAGCGTGGCGGTGAGGTGCGGGAAGCTGCGAGTGGGCTTCGCCTCCTCATAAACAAGAGGCAAGGAATGCTGGGGGTGTCTTGCGGTCACCCACCTGAAGATGAAAATCAGTGGCGAGTCAGACGCCTTTAATGACCTCCCTGTCACAGGTGCGAGCTAAAGTGGCACCCTGGGGGACAGAGTCATCCTCAGAGGTCGCAAACGGGTTTTGATTCCTTACCCGTACCCGTACCCGGCCGCACCAGGGTCGCAAATGGGTACCCGTACCTGGCCGGGTACGGGTTCCCGTTCCCTACCCGTACCCTACCCGAAATGAGTAACAAACGGTGACTCACCAGTGGGTAGGGTACGGGTATTGGGTACCCGGTTGCGACCTCTGGGTCCAAGCAAAAACATCGTCCGGACTGCGTAGTGAAGGAACAACAGACGACGCGGCCACATGCTCTTGACACGAGTCACCTGAGCACACAGCAAGCTCTTAAGATTTGTCTTAAGTCTGGCAGACTGCAATAGCCGTGGTAACGAATGGCTAGGAACGGCACAACCTTACAGGTGGCTGGTTAGATATGTACGCGTTCTAACCCAGAAACCGCTGTTGTGTGCAATGGTCGTACGATTCATAACATCACAGGAGAAAAGAACAAAGAGGAAGCCACTTCGAATCGTAAGTCAAAGTGCGCCCGGGCGTCACTCTCGTGAGAGCGGTTCCTTCAGGATGACGTCGTCACGACCGCTGCACCAGCAGCCAATCAGCTGCCAGGAAGACGACCCCCTGATTACATGGCCGCCGTGACGACCCCCAGGCAACATGGCCGCCTTGACGACCACCCAGGTAACATGGCCGCCGTGACGAACTCAAAGCAACATGGCCACCGTGACAACCCCCATGCAACATGGCCGCCTTGACGACCACCCAGGTAACATGGTCACCATGACGAACGCAAAGCAACATGGCCACCATGACGACCTCCAGGCAACATGGCCGCCTTGACGACCCCCAGGAAAAATTGCCGCCTTGACGACCCCCAGGCAACATTGCCGCCTTGACGACCCCCAGGCAACAAGGGCTCAATTATGACCCCTAGGCAAAATGGCCGCCGTGACGACCCCCAGGCAACATGGCCGCCGTAACGACCCCCAGGCAACATGGCCGCCGTAACGACCCCCAGGCAACATGGCAACCGCGACGACCGCCATGCAACATGGCCGCCGTGACGATCCCCCTTTGCAACACATTAATGTTATTAATTTATGTAGTTAATTACGTTATTAATTATTCTCAATGATAATTGACTTCACGACGCCACGTCATGTCTACGACCTCGTAAGTCATTCCACCACCCCGCCCCCCCCCCCCCCAGGACTCCCATCAACCTCGGTCTCCGTGAAAATGAAACCAACGCACAAACCTCCCCCAACCCCCCACCCCACACCAACCAACCCGGCGGAGATTTCCATCGGCGCCGCAAGTCACCGGCCGAGACGAACGGCCGTGAAGCGTGCAGCGGGAAAATCTGCAGCGCGACGCGTTCAGCGGGAAGCGTTCAGCGGGAAGCGCTCAGCGCGACGCGGACAGTGGGAAGCGTTCAGCGGGAAGCGCTCAGCGCGACGCGGACAGTGGGAAGCGTTCAGCGGGAAGCGTTCAGCGCGACGCGGGCAGCACGATGTGGGCAGTGCAAGGCGGGCAACCACCCAAGGGCTGACTACGCGAGAAGTTGACTATGTGAGAAGTTGACTATGTGAGAAGTTGACTATGTGAGAAGTTGACCGGGTGAGAAGTTGACCGTGTGAGAAATTGGGTGCGGAGTTGACCGGGTGAGAAGTTGACCGGGTGAGAAGTTGACTACGCAAGAAGTTAACCGGATGAGGAGTTGACTACGTGAGAAGTTGACCGGGTCAGAAGTTGACTACACGAGAAGTTGACCGTGCGAGAAGTTGACTACGTGAGAAGTTGACTATGTGAGAAGTTGACTACGCGAGAAGTTGACTATGTGAGAAGTTGACTATGTGAAAAGTTGACTACGCAAGAAGTTAACCGGATGAGGAGTTGACTACGTGAGAAGTTGACCGGGTCAGAAGTTGACTACACGAGAAGTTGACTACGTGAGAAGTTGACCGTGTGAGAAGTTGACTACGTGAGAAGTTGACCGGGTCAAAAGTTGACTATGCGAGAAGTTGACCTTGCGAGAAGTTGACCGGGTAAGGAGTTGACCGCAACGTGAAGACGACCATGGCAAAAAAAGTTAACTAGGCGAGAAGCTGACCGGGCAAAAAAGTTGACCGAGCACGAAGGTGCACGCAAGAGAAGTTGACTGAGCAACAAGTTGCCCGAGCTACAAGTTGACTGGGCTACAAGTTTACAGCCGCACCGCCAGCGGTTTTGTGGACCGGCCGAGCTATTCAAACATTGACGGAGTCCGAACCTCGCCCCCCCCCATGACAAAGGTCACTTTGGCAATAGAAAGTAGGGGGGGGGGGAACAGGCGGGGGGGAGGGGGGCAAGGGGGGGGGGAGGGGGGCGAGGGGGGAGAGGGGCG